>NW_022632137.1:0-16342 GCF_010015895.1 Lontra canadensis | reverse complement strand
TACCTAACACTGTTTTTCAAAAGTAGATAATAAAGCTATTTTTGTATTTACAATATATCCATATATACAGTTGTACTAATAATTCTGCCTCTTCTGTCTGCCTCCATCGAACAATACTTACTCTTGAGTTTTCTAGATAATCACAGTCAAACTGTGAAAATATTACCGTTATCTTTTTTCCACACAAAGGCAAAGGTAAATTAATGCCAATAATCCAGAAATCATTTCTATACACACTGAAAAGTATTATTTATTTGGAAGAAGAATATCTTTCTAATTACATTTTGATTAGGCTTCTATTAAAAGTAATTTATATTTCCTGATCAACCCAATGCCTAATGTGTCTTCTAGGGACACGTGTGGGAACTGCCAGAGTCTGAGAACATGCTGAGTACTAAGAGAGTGACCACAGTACTCTAGAAGTTTCTCTAATTGGGACTTGGTACTATAATTTATTTTTGGCACTGAAAAAACAAAGAAACAAACAAAACAAAACACCATGACTTCATACAGATTTTATGTTCAATTAACACTTCATTCATGGAAATATCAGTTATACTCTCATTTTAAGAAAAGGTGATAAGGATTTCACTTTATATAAAATGATTCACAGATTAGAGGAAAATCATCACAGGATTCCTTTGAACATAAAATTTCCTCCTGCATAAAATGCCATTGAAAAATTAATGAATATGTTAATGACTGAATATTCATTCAATTTCTACATATTATGAAAGACTTGCTGAAAATGTCTATCAAAATGGTATTTAGTTTTCATAGGTAAAATGGTCATTTCCATAGAAAGTCAGCCTGTTTTTCCACTTCAAATTTCCTGATAAATTCATTAATTAATTTAATAATACATATAAGAAATCAGCATTCCATTTTTTATAATCTCATGTTGGTTATCTTTCTTCATATTTAAAACTGGGAAAATTTGCCTCATGCCCAGGCACAAGTATCACCTTACGATAAAAAATAAGCTAAAGTCTGTGCTAAACCAAGATAAGTGGTGGTTAAAATTACTCCTCTTTTAGTATTCTAATGGCTACATGTTTCTATCATTAAACTTCAACAATATGCAGAGCCTGCACATTTGTGTAACAGGTCATAGGAGATTTTTAAAGTAGTTTTAAAGCAACTGATCATACACACCAGCTCTAGAAGTCTTTATGAGCCTCATAAAATACAGTCCTTACTAAATAACATCAGCACAGAAGTCATACTTTCTATTACTAAATAGATAATTTTGCTGTTGATAAAAAACAAACAAAAAAACCTCACACGTTAAAAAAAAAAAACTAAAAGAAACAACAATAACAACAACAACAAACAAACAAACCAAATGTGTAAAACAAGGCTATTCAATTACTTGGTACTTGGCCTTTTTTGTAGCAGTTTATCCAGGATATGAGATGGGGCACTCCTCCTCCTTTCTGCAAGTGTTTTCATTTTATGTTAAGAAAAAAATAACTAAATAAAATGAAGACCATGTGACTTGTAAAGTGAGTAAGTGCCAATTTTGAAACCAAATCAGCAAATTTTGTATTGCCTGCCCTTACCTCTAAAAGAGGTAATCTCACTGTAATCCCAATCTCACTGTAGAGATAACATAACATTTTCACTAGGATAGTAAGTGTCTGAAAGTGGTAGAGGCTTTAAATATTTTTTATGGACAGAGAATGAGGAGGTTAAATATTGATCAGAGTATTTGGGAAAAGTAGTATCCTACCCATTAGCATCAACTGTAGCTAATAGATATATTGTTTACTATGTACCAGCCCCTCTGCTAAAGGCAGAAGTGGACTATCTCATTTATATTCCAAAATGCCATCAAGTAGCTCTATTATCTCTCTTCCATAGGCAGGACAGACCCTAAACTGGGCCTCAAAGGAAGTCAGGATTTATAGAGACCAAGTAAAGGGAGACAAAAGAAATCCTCTACAGCAAAAGAGACTAGATTCTTACATATTTAATAGACTTAAATACTTACATATTTAGGATCCCATCTTCCAAACAGATTTTTTTTCTTGCTATAACTTGAAAAAAAGAAACATGGGGGGTTAAGGGGGTAGGAGAAGAGTAAATGAAACAAGATGGGATTGGGAGGGAGACAAACCATGAGTGACTCTTAATCTAACAAAACAAACTGAGGGTTGATGGGGGAGGGGGGTTGGGAGAGGGTAGGTGGGGTTATGGACATTGGGGAGGGTATGTGCTATGGTGAGTGCTGTGAAGTGTGTAAACCTGGCGATTCACAGACATGTGCCCCTGGGGATAAAAATATATTATATGTTTATAAAAAATAAAATTAAAAAAAAAAGAAAAAAAAGACTTTTTTTTTTCCTTTTTCTTAGTGGTATATAAACATAGGATTAACTATAATTCAAGTACTTTGTTTCAGAGGACCTATGATTTTTGGTAAATGGAGATTTATTTGACTTGTATATTCCAGATAATCACTCTCTAAATTACACCTTATAGATTTACCATTCTAGATAGAGTCAGTGGGCCTGCCACTGGAAACAAATAGGTAAAATCACCAATATGTTCCTCAAAGTCCAGGACTGAAGTTAAGGATTTGGCCATTTATCCTGCTCTACTCTCTCACCTTATACTGGCCAGAGGTCTCCCCTACCACCAGAGGGCCTAGGTCAGCAATCCTGGGAACTGGGTGCTGCTTTGGGAGGAACTATACAAAACAAAATGGCTCAGGATCAGTACACATCATTACATTATTCATAAAGGAACTGTTTCTAGTATAATCAAATCTAGATCCTACACAGGAACAGGGGAATAATCATTCCATTGGAAAGGGATACTGGACTACTTTGGCACAATTCTTATCCCCTAAATTCACCATGTACTCAGAATCTCTCCACAGTTACTGTCACTAGCATCCTGACTCAGTGTTGCTGTCCCCACCTTAATCTTTTGGCTCACATATGGAAACTCTATGCCCCAACCTCCTTAGTACAGCTCAGAGGTCAACTGACACAATTACATAAACCATGAGCAAAAGACAGGAAGAAAATGGGTGAGAAATAGACAATACCATACTTCTCAATCAGGAATTATTAACCAGGAACGAGTTTCAGGGCTGGTTCAATTGTATATTTCTCTTTTTTAGATGATATGTACTTGTGCCTTCTTTCTGGAGAGAGAACCCACAGTTTTCATCAGATTCCCAGAAAAGTCTGTGGTTTTGATAACCTACGTCCTATCTTACAGATGGCCAGCTCCATCCCAATGTTGCCATTACTCACGTCTCTTGGCAACATAACTCTCTGCAATCCAACATTCAGAGGTTAGTGTGACTGCAGAGGTGGTGGGGAGAAGGAAAATATGGGAGACAAGTATTTGCATGTCAAGGTCCAGTGGCTTGTCCCCATGTGAAGAATGTCAACCGTAAAAGACGGGTTGATGTTACTAAGAAGGACAGTGGTTTGTTCACAGGCACGTATTCTGAGGATTCTGTTTCACCTTTGGGCCTGGGCTAGATTCCTCCCACCAATCCTCCAGACACCCTTTATTCAGCATCTATTTACCATGCTTTGAACTTTGAAATGTGCGAATCCTTTAAGTCTTCCCTGGGTTCCTTACTCCGTGTTGAGCTAGATTAGGATATGCCTAGTCTATCTTAGTAGAACCACATTCCTGGATCTATCTCAGCAGCCTTGCTTCTGTGGCCGCTAGCCCTCTGACATCATATGCAGCAGATCCGCACTCCTCACTGAAGCTTCATTCATAGAGGATTTCTAATTTTGCACTCCTCATCTTTCAGGTTTACAAAGAATTTAGAAATGTTCAAAAGACAACCATAGATAGGATTGAAAGTGTTGGGGGAAGAAGAGTCTGTGAGAAACACTAATATGATCTGAAGTTCTTCATTCAGAAGGAGAAATAATCTTCACTTTAATGCCGGGTCATAATATGGAAGATAGAAAGTGTCTTCCAAGGAAGGCAACACAAAAAAAATCATTGCTAATCTGTAGACTGAGAAACCACATTGATCTTGGGGAGAGGTTCTCTGAAAAAATTTAAAAAGCTGTGAATTACATTGTGCACATAACTCCAAGGGGTTCAGAGACCTGCATAACATGGATTCCTTAGGGATTCATGGACCCCAAATTTGAAACCTTTTGACACAGAAATCTTCCTGAGAGCAAAGGCTGTTAAACATGAGAATGAATAATCAAATAAGCATCGCCAATCTTCTTCTGTAAACGTGTCTTTAAAATAGGAGTTTCTCATGGAGAATCTCATGGACTTTCTCATGGAGACCTAACACACAGGTCCATTTCCAGGTTAATTACATCATGTTTCCTTAGTTACAAAATTATCAGACAAATAAGGAGTGAAATGAAGAGTGTACCTACCTCATCTGTTGGAGTCACATGCAACAGAATGTAATCAAACTACAGGAAGAATATTATTTTTATTTGAGATCCTACTGTTTGTAGTAAGTCTCACCACTACTGAGATACGCATCCCAAGGCAGTTCAGTCACTTTTCTGGGCTTTCATCTCCTAATCTAGGAAATGAGAAAATTTGGACTACCCAGTCTCTTAGAGCCCTTCTATTTCTGATATTCTCATGTTGAATGTCCACCATAGATATACACTGGACATGCAAGAAAATAAATAAACATTATATGAACCAATTTAAGATTCATGGGATTCATTCTTCTTGGAAGTAATTAGAAGTCGTAGCTGCACCGGGGTGGTTTAGTGGTGAACCTTCAGACTCTTGATTTCAGCTCAGGACATGATCTCAGGGTCTTGAGATTTAGCCCTATGTTGGGCTCCATGCTGGGCATGGAGCCTGCTTAAGATTCTCTCTCTGCCGCTCCCCCATGGCCAAATAGGCAATATAGTAGGAGGTTAAGAAAAGATTTACGTGTCAATTCATTAAAATTACACACAACTCTTTCTTTTGTTCAAAAGCATAGCAAAACAAAAGGGCAATTGTCACTTCAAAACAAATTCACGTATCTATCAATGAGTCTGTTCTCTCGCAACAAAGACTTGGATTTTACTTTTTGTTTATATCATCTCTGTGAAATACAACACTTGGAAATAGAAAGAGACTATTGATTCCTCTACAAATAGATTACCCTGCATGCCTGTCAGGGCAGGTTGAGGCTACGCCTATACTAGCATCAACACATTTCAGTTGTTCAATGATAGTAAAAACTATGATTCTTTGCCTCACAAAGAACAGATGCTAGGTTTAAAACAGTGCTTCCTATTGTTGCTGTTAGCTTAAAAATCACAATGTATAGTAAGATTTTTCAGAACGCCCAGAAGCTTGGTGTTCACAGCCAGATGACCTCACGAATACTAGATTCCATTCTGAAACTGAATATTTTTAAAGTGGCAATCTGTTTTTTTTTTTTCATTTCCTTTTTTTAATTTTTTTAAGAGAGGGAGGGAGGAGGGGGAAAAGTGAGAGGGCCAAAGGGAAAGGAAGAGAGAAAACCTCAAGCAGGCTCCATGCTCACAGCAGAGCTCAATCTCACAACCCTGAGACCCACGCCTGAGCCAGAATCAAGAGTGCACTACTTAACTGACTCACCTGGGTGCCCTAGTAATCTATTTTTTTTTCCTAAACTGAGAAACTCCATATTAGTTAAAAGAATTAATTGCATTGACATTTTGGTAATGATTCTCTTGATATTGCTTCATTTATCTAGTCCTCAAGGGCCCAAAAAATGAAACAAGAATTTTATGTGAGCTAAAAAACAAGCACGAAGTAGCATTTATTTACACTTCCCCTTCCTATTGGGAAAGATAAACAGGACCTTGGAAGAAGTTGTAAAAGATAATAAATGTGATTCCATTTTGAAAATAGCTGTGTTTTTACTAGCAGCAATTTATTAATGAAATGTAAGATAAACAGAAGAAAGTCATTTAGATCTTTGATTTTCTAAGCTGTCCCTTCTGCAGTTACATTCAGTTATAAGGGCAAAGTCTTATTCTGCCAAAAAGTAAAATAGAGGTCATAATTGAACATGAGAACCAAATGCCTGAAATTATTTTTTTAAATACTTCAATAATGACAAAATTGATGGACTATTACCAGCTAATCTGTAAGTTGCTATCCACTTTGACTTTTTTTTAATCAGTTATATTCATTATATGTTCAGTCCCCGTGCTCCTCTCCTGCTTCACATATTATGGCTCAGTTATAGCGTTTCGTATTAGATTATTTATCTTTCTGCTCATTACTAGAGAGCTGGGATTGTAACTTCTTTCCAACTTTCTCCAGTCCTTTAAAGATTATTTACTGGAATTCTGCTCTATAGTAGGCCTCTCTTTGCATTCCCAAAGCCTAGTACAATGCTTGGTACAAACTATATACTCAAGAAGTGAAGGGTTATGTGATTTTTAAAATCCACTATCCTCCATATCTATATCACTATCCACGTACCAACCTTTCAGGGACTCCGTGGAATGCTGTTATTAAGGATATGTTAGCATTACTATGGAACTGGGTGGGGAAGAGTCCTTGTATACTGCAGACTACATCTTCTAACATAGTGCTCATTTACCACTTTGAACTACAGGGTAAACATCTGATGATTAAAGTTAATTACCTGCCAACAAATGGTGCAGGGACACCTGGATATCCACATGCAAAAGAATTGTTGGACTCCTATCTCATGCCATATATAAAAATTAACTCAATATGAATCAAAGGTATAAAATTAAGATCTATAATTTTAAAAAAATAGAAAAAAAAACCATACGCAGGCTATTTGTTAACTGGGATTAGGCAATGGTTTCTTAGTTATGACACCAACAGTACAAGCAACCAAAAGAAAAGAATAGATCAATTGGACTCTGTGAAGATTAAAATCTTATATGCTTAGAGGAGTACTATTAAAGTAAAATGAAAACCCACAGAATAGAAGAAAACTTCTGTAAATCATATATTTGACAAAGGATTTGTATATGAAGAATTGTTTTTGAATTTTCACAATTAAATAAAGATAAATAAGCCAGTTTTTAAGTGGCCAAAGATCTGAATGGACAGTTCTCTGAAGAAGATATACAAGTGGCCAATAAGCACAAGAGAAGATACTCAACATCATTAGCCATCAGGGAAAGGCAAATCAAAACCATGAAATGTGACTTTATACTCATCAGTTTGGCTAAATTAAAAAAGACATAGAAATTGCCAGCAAAGACATGGATAGACTCAACTCTCATAAACTGCTAGTGGGAATGGCAAATGGTGCTGTCACTTTGGGACCTTGTTCAGACATTCTGCAAATGGCTAAACACAGAGTTACCTAGGATCCTACATTCACTCCCAGGTACATAAACAAGAAATATGAACACATATCCAGAGAAAAACATGCACATGAAGGTTCACAGCAGCATTATTTAGAAGAGTTAAAAAGTGGAAAACAAGCCCAGTGCCCATCACCTGGTGAATGAATGAACACATTGTGGTATATCCACACAATGGAGAATTACTCGGCCATAAAAGACACAGTGTCATGTGTAACAACACTGATGAATCTTGAAAACATTGTGGTAATTAAACGAAGTCACTCCCAAAGGACCGCATGTTATTATGGTCCCATTTACATGGAACGTCCAAAGTGAACAAGTCTATAGAAACTGAAAGCAGATAAGTGTTTTCCCAGACTTTGAGGTGATAAGGTGACTGGGACATGATGATAAGAGGGTTTGGTGTTTCTTTTTGGGGAATGAGAATATTCTGAAATTGATGCAACAACAGATGCACCATCCTCTGAATATACTATGCCATGTGAATTATATCTCAGTAAAGCTGTGAAAAGGAAACATAAGGAGCTAAATATCAAACTACTAAGCCACTGGGTTCCATCCCAGCAAATTGGCTCAGAGTCAAGAGTCATCATTTTCTTTATGTGCATAATAATCACCTGTAGTACAAGTAAATGAAAATGATTTTCTTTCATCCATATGTTTTTGTACAAAATGTGTGTGTGGCTCTCCATTTGAATTCCTCAGAGGTCTGAGGAATAAGCCCATCAGTCCTTGCCTGGGGCTTAGCCTTACTGTTTCCACACAGTAAATTTTCAGTAGCAATTTATCAAGTCAGTGAATTAACACTGCTCATACCTGAGAGTTTAAGGTGGTAATACAAGTGTGCCTTTGTAGGAAAATGAAACCGTAGACAGGTAACCGAAGAAAAATATTTTTGATCTTTTGTTTTCAACAACTCAGAAAACACTGTTTACATAAAAACCTGTAGGTAGTCTCTCTTTAGAAGTTAACTTCATATTAACCAAGAGATACAGTACTAATTTTGGACCCTCTAAATCATTCTGAATCTGGTCATTCCTAATTTTCACAGAGATCATAGGGAAAGCATGCCTGTCAAGTGAAAGGAAATGGATAAAAGTTTTAAGCCTGGTGAACTTCAATTTTTCATCCTTTCTTCTGTTACAGTCATGTCATGAAGAAAAACATCTAAGCACTTCAGTTGAATTTGAGCCCACTGTGCTGAAGTCACTCCCAAACATTAAAATTAGCAAAGCATTAAAATGAGGGCTTTGATGGCTTGCTTCAGAGAGCATGGAAGCCAGATACTCAAGGAGGGCTTGGAGGAAAGCTTTTATAGAATTCAAATTTCAAGGCTAGGAAAAAAAAATGTTATCAAATTTACAAATTAGCTTATTCAAATTTAACAATAATCCTTTTGTGGCTAGTCTATACAATTTTGTAATCAATAAGCTGTTTCTTTCTTGTCTTCCCAAAACTTCTGCCGTATTTAATTTGTGAAGACATATCTCAGGGACAGGGGCTCTGCAAAGAAACACGAAAATTAGTTTTAACCTTGCACCTTGCTTCTACGTCCTATTGTCACAACCAGGTTTTGACCACTGGGTGAGATGAAGCTTCTCACTACTGTGATTTTCGTCTGGAATGTGTGTGATCCTCTATTTACTCAAAGTCATCCCAACCAGAATCAATGTGAGCATTTCATTAACACAAATGTCATCACACCAGACCGTGGTAAAAGGATATACATTCTTTTCTGAGATTAAGAAAGAAATACTTTTACTTTTGCCTGTCTGTCCTCTTTCTGTGAGACAATCATTCTGAAATGAAACAATAAACACGAGAATCTATGTAACATAGGAGAATGGGCACTTGTCTAGGAGACCCTGGAATTAAATTCTGCACCTTGGTTCTAGCACTTAACTTCTGAGCCCTCTCTCTGAGATGATGGAACCATCCGACCTAGCACAAATAACAGGGTAAGATTATGTGGAAAACAACGTGGTAGTGTGAAGTACCCAGTGAGGCTCTGGAGCACATAAGCAGGGTAAATACGTAATTATGAGAGCAGACCTGTCCTTATATGTTATGTTTTCTTCCTCTGCTCCACGTGACCCGTGCAGGCTTCTGGAGTATCTCTGTGGGCCTTGGAGTCGTCTGGACTTTCTTCTTTGGCAAAACCACCAGTTGCAACCTCAGGTCATGATTCCTTTTCAGCAGCACCGTGGAGCAGACAAGGTCAATCACCAGTGCCCTGTCCCTAATATTCTCTTACAAGGCGGGGTTTCACTACAGTTCCCCCATCATGGCCCAGACAAGGGGATAGGATTTACACATCCACGGCACACCCTGATAAACAGAGGCTCTCTGGCTGCCCTGGTAGCCACCTACCTGCTTACCAGCCGAAGGGGTGACTGTAGCGGAGACATCTCTAATGGTTGGGAAGCTCTGCCTTGCAGCACCCTCTCACCTTCCTCATGCAGAGGGGAAGGGTATGGTCATCAAACTCAGAAGCCATAATGGTAAGAAACAGAATGTGTAAAATGAGAGTGGAAAGCAGGCCCACGTCTATCCATATTCAGATGTATTCTAACCTAGCAAAGACTACTGCCAAAGCTGAGGTTCCAGAGGGTCAATGCAGGAGTAGAAGAGGAAATACATATCCTCTCCTAGGTGTAAATGAGGATCCAGGCAAACAAGGAAAGCAAAAGGCCACAGAGAGGCTGGGTTTTCCACATCTTTGAAATGGAAGCTGATGTGGGCACACATACATTCCATTTTCAGAGTCCACACACATGTGAACAAACATCCAGAAATAGGTTTTACCTTTCAGTTGTGCCACGGGACAGCTCTCTGTCAAAACGTGGTCAAGGCTGCTCAGCACAGCACCAACACACAGTGCTGATAGGACTGTTTCTGCTGTTGGTCGGATGTTCCTAATCCAAACTTGTCCTAGGTAAAGAAATTCAGACTGAAGCAAAATTATGAAATAAACTGGGCTTTGTTGCCTGCAAGCCCTGTTACTGGTGGCTGACTGAAAGCAGTTTCCTCTGCTCCCTTTCCAGCCTCCCACACTGTAGCTAACTTCTCTGTTAAGTAAACAAAGGCTAACCTTCACCCCATCCAAAGCTGCTTCAGAAAACCGCTGCAGTTGCCAATACCGAACTCAACATCCAGCTCTTGGGCTCTGTCCACACACCAGGAATGCCACAGTCCCTGAGATCTCCAACATTTAGGATACCAAGTGGGAGAGTAAGCTTTCCCCTCTATGAAATTATCTTTCAGAGGTAGTGTGCTACAGCTACTGTAACAAAAAACAGACTAGGCAGACTGAACCACAGACATCTAGACACCTAGTATGCATAGTTTTGGAGGCTGGCAAGTTGAAAGTTAAGGTGCCAGCAGATTCAGTTCTTGGTGAGACCCTCTTTCGCATCTGTATCCAGCTGCCTGTCAGCTGTATCCTCCTCACATGGGGGACAGAGGCAGACAGAGCGAGTAAGCTCTTTGGCCTCTTCTAAGGGCACTAATCCCATCACAGGGATTCTTCCCTCCTGACCTCATCTAACACAGGGGATCAGGACTTCAATGTGTTTCTGGAGAGGGCACCTTCAGTCTATAACATAGTTTTTTGTCAAATGCTCTGGGGATGAGAGAGATGTGAGTCATGGAACTCTAGTGAATCACAGTAACAAAATATGCATACATTTCTTCAAGCACTGTGTACACAAGTCTATGTACATTTAAGTGCATGTACACGTGCATATATAAATTTGGTGTTAGTTATATATTCATTTATTTCTGTGATATTTTATAGTTTACAAGCCCATATTAGTGGCAATTTAAACTGAAATTTAGTATATTTTCAATGACTAATAACTTCTAGGAAGGCAAGCTTTATAATCACATATTTTTCTTAAGTTGTTATGTGGTTCTAAACATGTCTTTACCTTGGAAAGAACAGCTACACAAGTCCTGGATGGCAGGATAAGAACTTTGAATGGATTCAGACACCTCAGTTACTGAAATTTCCTTTACTGTAGGTGCGATCAAGCTGTGTCACCTCTCCTAGTCTACAGAACACTGTGGGGGTGGGGGGCAGGAATTGTCTTCTGGATGTAGTCCACCTTTTGTCCCGCAGATCTTTCCCAGAGTCATAACCTGGGGCAATTGCAAAATCACTGAGAGTGACAGATTGCTTCACAACCATCTTCCCTTGGAACCAAGAGCAACAACTGCACCTATATTTAGTATCTCTGACTTGTGAATTTTCAGTGTCTAAGTTGCAATTCTCTAAACTATTTTACTTTAAACTGATTTTTTATACAAATGTGTAAAAATAAGATTGTCCTTAAGTTATTTTTTTAATAAATAAAACAATTTAGGGATGCTTGGGTGACTAAGTCCTTAAGCATCTGCCTTCAGCTCTGGTCATGATCCCAGGGTCTTGGGATAGAACCGCACATTGGACTCCCTATTCCATGGGAAGCCTGCTTCTCCTCCCACTCCCCCTGCTTGTGTTCCCTCTCTCAGTGTATCTCTTTCTGTCTAATAAATAAAATCTTAAAAAAACATAAAAAACAATTTATTCTGTTCTAACACATGAATGTTAGAGTCATAAATTAACTTTTCTTTCCCCCTGTTAAAATGCACTATTGTGTTCACATTGTAAGTAAATATAATTATGGAAGCAAGAGTTTTTCCCTACAATCAAGATTCATGACAAAATGTTTTCTGAATTGAGAGAGTTTCAACTGGGTGTGCCAAACATGTGACTGCCCGTAGAGGTACAGAATTCAATGCACCCACATGTAACTTTGAAATACAATTCTCTAAGTTTGTGGAAGTTGCCAAGCTTTCCAAAAGTGAGAAGGACTGAGATACTAGCCTGGAAAGCAGACCTGGCTAAGGAATTCCAGAAGGACGATGAGTGCCTTAGATAAAACTTCTGAAAATGACAGATACCAAGGCATAAAAATCACACATTTCCAAGGTAACCAGAGTAATGATTGTGACATTTATTGCCATTGTTAGTTAATACTTACCTTGATGATTAATTTTCTTGGCCCACTTGACTGTCCACAACGTGCCCAGATTAAACATTTCTAGGTGTGTCTGTGAGGTATTTCTGGATAAGATTGTCATTTATATCACTGGATTTAATAGGACAGATGGCCCACCCCAAAGCGCGTATGCATCAGGCCATCTCTTGAGGGCCTTGACAGAACAGAGTGGAGGAAGGAGAAATTCGCCCTTTTTTTCCTGCCTCACTGTTGAGCTGGGACATCTCATCTCATCTTGCATCAGGAAAAGATGGGGGTGAACTGAACTACCGGCTTTCCTGGGTCTTCAACTTACACATGGCCGATCACAGAGGACTGTCACTGGCCTCTTTCTCTGGAGAAGCCTGACTAAAGCAGTTACCTAAAATTTACCTAATGAATGGCAGCCGTGAACATAACATCCAATGGTCAAAGGAGAAAGTAGAGATTCTGCTCCCCAAAGAAGAAAATTACCTCTCAGGAGGAAAACCTCTCATATGTGCTTTTCTCAGCTGGTCATATGGAATACTAACCTACTCTCTCCTATACCTGATGTTAGAAATAGCAAGAAAAGCATCTATAATCTACTTAGAAAAAGAAACAGAGTTGGGAGATCTGGTCCAAATTCTAGCTTTACTGCTTACTACATGTGGCTTTGTCAGGGCTCACTCCTTTCTTCTTTAGAAATAAGTTAACAGGGGCACCTGGGTGGCTCAGTGGGTTAAAGCCTTTGCCTTCAGCTCAGGTCATGAACCCAAGGTCCTGGGATTGAGCCCTACATTGGGATCTCCGCTCAGCGGGAGCCTAGTTCTCCCTCTTCCTCTGCCTACTTGTGATCTCTGTCTGTCAAATAAATAAATAAATAAAATCTTAAAAAAAAAAAGAAACTTCAAATAAAAAAAGAATTAAGTTAATAATACTTACCTCATCTAATTGCTGTGTATTATATGTAGTTAGGTATTCACTTAAAGAAGTTTTAAAATTTCCTCTTATTATCCCATAAAATGTAAACATTGTTATCTTTCTGTTCAAGTTTCTACATTATTTGATATTTCTTTCCTTCAAAGTTGACTACTTGGAAGCATAGTGCTATGGACTGATGCCTATGTCCCACCTAAATTCATATGATGAAGGTCTAATTTTAAATGCATTGTATTAGGAGGCAGGGGTTTTGGGAACTGATTAAGGTTTGGATGAAGTCATGAAAGTGAGGCCCCCTAGGATGAGATTTATGCCCTTAAAAGAAAAGAACAGATGTATCTAGTTCCATCTCCACCTCTCTCCCTCTCTTCTCCATTCCCTGTTATCCTCCCAGTCTCATGGAGACACAGAAGAAGATGGCCAGCCACAAGCCAGGGGAACCCTCAACCAGGCACTGGCTGGCACTCAGATTGTAGGCATCCACCACCTCCAGAACTGTAAGAAATCAATGTCTGAGGTATAAACCACCTAGTTTAGGGTATTTTGTTATGGCAGCCTGAGCTGAATGAGACAGATAGCATCCATTCATTTGCAAGTCAATGTTCCCTTATCAAATTCAAAGAAATAAAACTCTTTTTTTTTTTTTTTGGTTTACACCTTCTTTCACTGGGTAAAACATAACGAATTGGCTTCTGTACCTAAAAGTGCAGAATACACATTCTTCTTCTGACCCATAATATGAAACAACTTGTGAACTATACAAGATAATGAGTTATTACCACCATTTTACAGACAAAGAAACAAAGTACACTCACAAGTTTGGAGATCACACCGGTGAGAACAGAGGCCATTTCTGATTAATCTAATTCAGATTTCGATCACTTCAGACTCCTTTGAGACAATACAAGAAATGTGCCTGATTTTATCAAGTCATTTTGTGAATAACACAAGAAAAGGATTCAGGAAAATGTCAGTTTATCCACAAGCATAATATTTTGTCAGTATTATAGAGTAAACCTAAAGCTTACTCACCAAGATGTTTCCTTCAACCCCAGCATAAGAAACACACATGGCCAAAGTTGGCTCTCAGGGGTAGTCTACCATGAACAGCTATGAAGAGATCTGGACCCAAAGAATGCAGAAAGATTAGACAGATGATGTTTTCAACAACAGCTGCTACATTTTAATATGTTGGAGCTATTTCAAAATCCCATTGCTCCAACTGACTTTCTGTGCCTTTAAGTCTGTCTTTCCAATCCCAGCACCCATCGTATTCAAGGGGTTTTCAATTACTATGGGAAACCAAAGGGTCAGAGTGACTGAGTTTGACACAAATGATCCCTAACCGAAATTACTCTAATACATGCTTCCATTTCATTCTATAAAAACTGTTCTAACCAAATGTGGATATCCTCAAGGATACATTATCCAGAAGGATTAATCCAGGATTCTATCCAGAATGCATTATCCCGAAGCATTATCTCTATGTTCCTATTATCTTTTAGAACCACATTTTTAGAAATTACTAGAAAAATCTATTGTGCATTATTCTGTAGAGTTTAAGTGACAGAAAATCCTTGATTTCTAGAAATAATCAAATCACCTGACTAGTGAATAAATGCGGATGAACCAGGTATGTGATACTGCTTTAGGTTAAAATACTAAATATGGCTATAAAATAAAGAGAATAGCTTCTTATATGGCCTCTACACACTGATTCCTCAAACACTTCATGTCCTTTCCTACCACAGGATCCTTGAATAATTGCTCCTACTTCTTTAAATCTTTTTTTCAGCATCTTGTTTTCACTCACAAAAGAATAATCCCTCACTTAAAAGAGGCCTTCCCGGAAACCTTAATGAGAGTGGCCTAGCTCCATTTCCATGTTTGCTTTTTTAATAATAATTATCACCATTTATTAATTCTTGTTAATATAGCATTTGTCTCTGTCTCTCAACATGCACTGTCCAGTCTAGTATCCAACAGACCCCTGTGGCAACTTAAATTTAAATTCAAATAAATTATAATTAAGTAAAATTACAGAAAAGATGATGACTTGGATTTCATTAAAATTGAGAACTCTGTTCCTTGAAAAACACTGTGAAAAGAATAAAATGACTAGCCATATAGTGGGAGAAAATATTTGTAAATCACGTATATGATAAAGAACTTGAATCAGAATATAAAACTCTCAAAACTCAGTAATATAAAAACTAAAAATCCAACTAAATTTGAGCAAAATCTTTGAATACAAACTTCACTCAACATAACACATGGATGATAAACACGTAAAAAGATTCTCACCATCACTAGTCATTAGGAAAATGCCAATCAAATCCACAGTGAAATGCCATATCATTCCCTCTAAGATGGCTATAATCAAAAGGATAGTAAGTCTGGGTGAAGATGTGGACTCTTGCACTACTGTTGGTAAGAATATAAAACCACTTTGGAAAACAACTGGATATTTTCTTTAAAAAGTTAAATTTACAGGTAAAATATGACCCAGCCATTCAACCCCTAAGTGTTTACCCAAAAGAAATGAAAGTGTTGGTCCAGACAAAGACTTATACATGTATGTTCATAGCAACTTTATGTGTAGTAGCCAAAACCTGGAAACAACCCGGATATCCACTACTACGTGAATGGATAAACAAGCTGTGGCTTCTTGCATGATGGAATACTACTCAGCAATGAAATGAACCACTGATAAATGCAAATACATGGGTGAATCTTGAAATAATTATATTGAATTAAAGATGTTAAAAATACATAGTATGATTCTATTTATATATAATTCTTGAAAATGCAAAATAATCTACAATGATAGAAAATAGACTGGTGGTTTCCTAGGAATGGGGAGCAACAAGTGATTCACAAGGGACATAAAATTTGGGAGATTATAAGTATGTTCATTGTCTTGACCATGATGGTTTCATCAATATATACATGTGCCAAAGCTTCCTGGTGTATAGACCTCAAATATGTACAGTTTCCTGTATGTCAATTATACCTCAGTGAAGCTGTGCCTCAGTTGTGCCAGCCACAAGTAAAGTGCTCAATAGCCACATGTAGCTAGTGGCTATCAGACTGGACATT
>NW_022632136.1:0-16357 GCF_010015895.1 Lontra canadensis | reverse complement strand
CAGCGCCAGAGGCCACCGCGATGTTCTTGGAGAGCAGCGCGTTACCGGGAGAGGCACCCGCAACACGCGGGCTCCCGGTCTGGCTGGGCTCTGGGCGGGACACTGGCCACAGCCTGACCCAAGGCGGAGGCCCCGCCCGTAGGCCCTGCACTGTCACATGTAGTTTCTGCCTCCCTCTCCGCCATGTCAGGATGACCCTGCCCCCTACTGTTCATCAATCCTTAGTAACGCCCACCTACTGGTTCCCGTGTGCACTGATCCCTCGGTGAAGATCCACTCACACACTCTGCGGTGCCCTGGTATTGATGAGCACCAAGAACGAGCAAGGTTGGGTCTGGACGAAGTGTCTTCCTTTTTCTTTTATATAAACAATGAGAACTGACCAGTGATGATATCTGGAGGTAGATACCCGAGATCTCACCCAGTCGTCTGCCAGTACCCTCTTGTGTTCACGGCAGGGAGCACAGGGACAAATATATCTCTATCCCCATCACTACTCTGGAGGCCAGCACTAACGTTGTTCTAGTGAGCATTACTCTACTCAGGCAGGAACTAATCATTCTTTATCAATGACATTAGCACCTTCCTGTGCAGGGCACTACACACATTGTGGCATAAAACACTTGATGTCTGAGGCCTACTCACTCACCTAAGTGCCTCCAATCTCATCCCCACAGCATCATGATGACGGCAACCATCATTTTTCCTTAACCCTTGACAATGCCAACATAATGTCACCTCATCTGCATCTTTCTTCAGTATGGAATCCCTTACTTTTTCTATATTTACCTGAATACTCAGAACAACCTTGCTTCTGTGTCTCTTCTTTGGAAATTACCATCGTTTTCTCAAATCTGTAGGTGTTCACGGTTTTGGGTACTAACCATGGAAATCATTCTTAGTATGCCTACGATGCAAGAGGCTTCCAGGGCCTTCCTAAGGTTCAAGGTAGGCAGTTCAACAGCACATGTGTCCGAAACCACGTTGCTGGTCGCAAAGATACCAGTCACTGCCTTTTGGAGATTCCCTCCAACCCTGGAAGTCACTGATTAGATGTAAGTAATTCACACCTCTGGGAAGGGATTACACACGGCTTGGCTTCAAGGTGGAGGACCTACCCATTCCTCGTCATACTCTCAAATGTAGCTTTCATCTTTCATTCTGTGCTATCAGGAGGACGGTACCCCAGATTTTTTTTTAAGACTACATATGTTACTGGCCTCCATCTTTCAATCCTTCTACAGTGTGTATCCCTTCAGCTGTATGATAACGAGGACAAAGAGAGAACAAAAAATTTTCCTGTGTGTCTTCTTCTGTAAGAAATCACGTTTTCTCTAAGGTTTACATATGCACCCTATTAGAAACGTACCATTGAACTTGTGATAGTAATCCCTGCTATCAGACACAGGCCCTAACTGTATTAAGGCATTCATCACAAAGACCCATGTATCTCTAAATCCATCATGGGACAGAAGGTGACCACCAATGTTGTAATTCTTAAGTGTTCCTCTACCAAGGCGATCTGGGTGGCTAGGTCACTTCAAAATGCATGGTTCAAAAGACAGATCCTGCAAAACCCAACTTGACTACAAAAATGCAGCCTTCTATTTCCCCCATACAGTGTGAAGACTAGACTGAATGTACTCCCATTACCCATCGTCGATCCCTGCCCTCAGACTTGCGGACCCTCCTTGATCATGATGGCCTCATGTGCTCAACCTTTACCTGGAGGATTAGGAGGACTCAAGAGTAAAACCGGTTTCTGGTTTCCCTTCTTGCATATATTAAGTATATTCATTTTTTCCCTAACCTCCAGGTTGTCACAACATTGTATGGAATCACCCACCTAAACCTTTTCGAGCATGCCAGAGATACAGCTGGCTACCAGACCTTACTTTCAAGGCAAGCAGCTCAAGGAGACATACCATCCCCATCCGAAGCCTTGTTCTTGTTGAGCATTACTCAACCCAGAGGGGTGCCAATTACCGTTAGTCTAAGCAACTGGCACCTTTCTAGGCAGGGCACTGCACACACAATGGCTTCAAGGGGAAGGACATGCCCAGATACTCGTATCCTCACAAATCCAACTTTCATCTCTCCTCCAATATAGTGTGATGGATCTATCATTTTTCCAAAACTCTAGACAAGACAATCCCACTGCCGTTCGATTTGTACTCCTCCTTCTGTGGGGCTGCCGTCACCTAGTCCACGTACTTAAGACTTGCCAGCATTACTATAAGGCTCCAGAAAGAACAAGATGGGTTTTTCTGTTCTAGAGTTCTATTCTAGAGTATCTTTTCTAACATATAAGTATTCACACTGTCAGGAATGGACCACTGAATCCCTCTTGAGGAAACTGGGTATATGAACCAGGTGTTTATGAATACTCCCCAGGGTCCAAGAAAGCCAGTTTAAGGACATATACCTCACCCACCCCAGCTACCCATCTGAAGGCCACCACCAACTCGTACCTGTGGAACATTCTTCAGCCCAGAGCGGGACAGTAAAACTTAGCCTATGTCATCAGCACATTTCTGAGTTGAGCACCACACACAGCAGGACTTAAGAGAGAACATATCTTGGGGCACCTGGGTGGCTCAGTCGTTAAGTGTCTGCCTTCAGCTCAGGTCATGATCCCAGGTCATTTCATCCCAGAGAGATGAAAGGGTCATGATCCCTGGGTTCGAGCCCCGCATCGGGCTGCCGATTCGGTGGGAGGTCTGCTTCTCCTTCTCCCATTCCATCTGTGTTCCCTCTCTCGTTGTGTTTCTGTCAAATAAATAAAATCTTTAAAAAAGAGAGAGAGAGAGAACATCCTTGTACCACCTTTCCCTCTGAAACAGACCATTCAATTCCAACACAGCCAATCGTGATAACTGTATCGTGATAACTTATCACAAGTTTTCTATTTCCCTATAGAAGGACAACCCAGTTCCCTCCAAATAGCATCCTTCCCAGAGTTTCCCCGCATCTGTTCTAGGTTTCCTCAGAGGACTACAATTTCTGAGAGAAAACAAGGCCGTTCCTGTGTCCCTTGCTTCATAAAAAAGTATGCTTCTCTTCTCTCAACTGTAGGTGTTCACATTGCTCACCATGAACCACTGACACAAATATACCGACTGTGCTTGAGATCTAAGTGGCTGACAGGTATCATCTGTGTTCAAGATACACAGATACAGGAGAAAAACATGTCCACTAAAATCAGTGTCCAAATAACACCACATTCATTGTTTTTGTTGAGAAACACTACATAAGAGACATAACGGTAACAGCTGGCAATGTGCGACACCTTACTAGTTAGAGCTCTGTGCTCAGCACAAAACAAGACTAAGACTGGCTGAGTCCCTAAACTCTGCAATGTAACCTTCATCGTCCTTCCACCATATCACGGGGATGATACAAAAGATTTTTAATGCTTCTCAAGAACGGTGTACGGCAATCCTCCAACTTGCAAAACTCACAAATTTGGGATCCCCTCCACTGATCCAAGTTTCCCAGAGAACTGTGAAGATCCACAGAAAAATACATTGCTCTGTGGCCCTTACTCTAATTTATCTTCATTTTCTCTAACATTTCGACATTCACATTACTACAAATGACTCACTGAAATCACCCTGTAGGTGCCTCAGAAGAGACAGGGATGGATGGCAAGGGGCTTCCTGGGTATAAGATAGGAAGTCAAAGACACATGAATCTCTGTCCTATCACCCCTCTGAAACCAGCCATGAACATTTTGTTGTTGAGTAGGATTCTACCCAGACAGGTGCTAGTAACACGCAGACTAAGTTGTCGACACATTTTTCAGTAGGGCATGACACACAGCGTGGCTCAAAAGAAAGGACCTGTCTGGTCCCCCTCATACTCAGAAACGTCGAGAGGGCAGTAACTAACAATTTCTCCTCAACACTGCAAAATGGAAAATTGCTGCCCTCCAACTTTTATTTTTCTTATTTTTCTTTTTTTGGGAAAAAAACAACAGCTTACTTATTTCTTAGCAATGGCAACCTGGTGGGAAGGAACAAAAGGGGTTACCAGGAATCACATTCCTCCGGGGCAGGAGATTCAAACTGTCCACAATCCCTTGTCCCTTCCCATTTGGGACATTTGGGGATGGGGAGGGTAGAGGAGTAAAAGGGAAGAAGTAGGATATGGTTCATCAATCTAACAGACAGTAGGCATGGGTAGGCTAAGCATTACACCTGTGGGAGGCAGAGCACGAGTACGGGCTCCTTGGCATCTAAACCTGGGGGCTAGTCTTTAACCCTCTCTTTCTTGGCTTTGGCCTTGGCTTTGGTCACAGGGTGTGGGGCTTGGTCACATGGATGGTTCCCCTGCACTGGGCATTATACCATAGCTTATTCAGGTTGCCTTGGAGGGCTTTGGTGCTGAGCCCCCACTATATGGCCCCAGCTACCAAACTATCAGCTCCGAACTCCTTCTTCCAATTGCAGGGCACCCTACTCCAGATATGTGGAGTCTGGGCCCCACAGGCCCCCTCTGCCCACTGGCTCTCCGGCAGTCCTTCTTCACTTTGATTTCCTTTTGGCCACCATGGTGGTGAGCGCCAACAGGGAGGAAGAAGCCTTGGTGCTGCATCTTCCTCGATGCCAGGCCCGACCTGCCTGCCAACTCTGAAACTTCCCTCATCTGTTCCACGTTCTCCTGGATGATGAGAAGGATGCAGAAAGAACAAGCTTGTTTCTGTGTTCTCTTCTAAGAAGAAGTATCTTCATGTTCCTCTCTCTGTGCTCGTATTTATGAAAACTCACACCATTAAAATCACTCTGAAGATGTATGTAATACAGGTGGCAGCCTGCGGTCTTCAGAGTCAAAGCCATGAAGGACAAATGAACCTCTATCTTTGTTCCTTGATTTGAGGGTCACAGAAAATGTTGTTCTTACTGATCATTACTCTACCCAGATAGGTACCACCCATCACACCTGGTCTGTTTGATCAGCCCCGGTCTGAGTAGAAAGAGCACAGCACACCGCAGAGCTCAGGGCAGGCCATCCGCCCAGTCTCCCCAGCCCTGTCAAGTGTACCTTTTCATTCTCCCAACCACCCACTGAGATTTATACCCAGGCTTCACCTCTAAGCCTAAGTAAGGCCTAACTACTGCTGTCCAAACAACAGCCTTCCTTCAGAGAGAAGCCCTTCCACTGCACTAGGTTTCCATGGATGATGAGGAAGGCACAGAGAAAGAGCTTGTTCCAATGTTCTCGTCAACTAGGAAAAGCTATTTTTGTCTTCTCTAAATTGTACTTTATCATGTTGCGAGGAATGGGCCACTGACATCACCTTCAGTATGCCTGAGATCGAGCCAGGGGTCCACCAGGGTACTCCTCATTCAAGGCATGCAGGTTAGGACACATGCTGTCCCATCCCTAATAACTGGACTGAAGGCCAACAGTGTCCAGTGAGGATGTTCCCATATAGACACAGCTACTAAATAGATGAAATCTGAGGGATTGGCATTTTCTGAGAAAGACCTCTTCCCACGGCAAGATTACATGAGATGGGACTTAGCAGGTCCCCTGTACAATCTCAGATGTAGCTCTCGTCTCTCACCATGTTAACAGTGTACCATACAGGAGATTCTTCTATTTCCCCAGATAATGCTGATAACCAAGCCTGTGACCGGAGTCACTATATCAGTGATACGCCCTACTCTACTCTATGTTCACCTGGCTGTTTCTGAGCACCAAGAAGGAAGTTGTTGCTGTGCTCTCTTCCTTTATTATGGAATATCATTACTTTCTCAAGTGTTTAAGTATTCACATTGTTAGCAGTAAACCCATGAATCATCTTGTTGGCTTCCAGGGCCTTCCTTCATTATTACAAGGGAGCAACTCAAAGATACATGAATCTCCATCCTATCATTGGTCTGAAAGCCAAGACAACATGGTTTCTGTCGAGAGTTCCTCGGTCAAGATGGGGACAATCACGGAGTATAGGCCACCGGCAGGCTTTCTGGATGAAGCCCAGGATACACGCAGAATTATACATGTAGGACATCCTCAGTACCCCAGCACTGCCAAGTATGTATTTCATCTCTCCCTACCACATCATATTGACTACCACACAATTTTCCCTGAGCCATCTACCCTCACACACTGCTCCGCCATTTGTAAACCTCCCTCATTGGGGATCCCCATTACCTGCATGATGATGAAGCCCCAGAGAGAATAAGCTTCACTCCAGGACTCTTCTATTAGGTCACGTCTTCATCTCCTAAAATGGATGCATGCACATTTTGACAACTGGACCTAGGAAAGCACTTTGAGAATTAGTGAGATGCAGCTGGCTGCAAGAATTCAGTGTAGCCCAAAGACCCTGACATTTCCACTGCCAACACTGAGGGCCACCACAAACCTCGCTTTTGCAGAACACTGCTCTGCCCACGAGAGGCTCAAATTACATGTAATCTAATTGATCGAGAGCTTTCTGAGTAGAGCACTGCACACAGCATAGCATTACTGTGTAGGACCTGGCCTTTCCCTCTTGGACTCTGAAAGGTAACTTTCCTTTCTCTCTCCACAACCTCAGGAACATCCCAAGTATCTTTCCATGAACGGAGATAATGCCAAAGCACTGACCTGCCCCATGTACCCACCCCATCTTGCGGATTCCCTCAATGCTTTCCTTTTACCTAGGTGATCACAAGGACAAAGTGATAATAAGATTTGTACTGTGTTCCCTTCTGTCAGGGTTACTCCAACCTCTTGAATATACCCTAGATGTTCACATTGTCAGCAATGGACCACGGAAACCACCCTGAAGATGCCGGCCCTCAAGGTGGTTGCCTGGCCTCTCCAGAGTTAATTGCAGAGTTCACTGCAGGCAGCTCAAGCACACGAACATCTGTATCCCCATCATGGGACCAAAGGTTACCATGACAGTTTTTCTTCATATTGTTACTCCAACCAGACAGGTGCTAAACTACATGTCATCTAAATGGTCCCCACATGTGTAATGTGGGCCCAACCCAAGGCATGGCATCAATCTGGATGTGCCTTGTCATTTTCAAGTCTCAAACGTAGCTTACATCTCAATACCCCAATGTCACAATGACTGAACCAGTCATTTTCTCTAGAACCCTAATAAAATTCAACTGAGTGCCATACAAATTCCAATCCCCACTTTGGAGATCCCCTCATATACTCTACATTTTCCTGGATGATGATGTCCCAGGAATCAAGCTGGCAAGTCTGATTTGGTTTCTTCATCTACTATAAACTTACCTGTATCTTCTTTGTATCTCAGATGTTCAGGTATAGGAACAGCTCACCGAAACCTTAAGTCTGCCTGAAATGAGGCCCAGGTGGTTAGAAATCCTCTACAGAATGGAAGCAAGCATGTCAAGGACACATAAATTCCATCTCCATAACCAGTCTCAAGGCAACCACATACATTATTCTTGTCCACCATTATTCTCCCAAGACAGACATTAAATACAACTAGTCTAGGCGATCAGCACCTTCCCAGATAGGGCACTACACGAAGCTTACCTCACATTAAGCAATCTGCCCAGTAAAACTGGCATTAACAAATGTCCCTTTCTCATCACTACCCACCCTATCACCACTTATCAAGCAAAGATGTTTCCATGATCCTAGGAAAATCCAACCCAAGACTCTCAGAACTGTAAGATTTCCTCAGGTAGCACCCCCTCACTTGCTCTACACCGTCCTGGAGATCACGATTGCATGTGTGCTCTTTTATATTGAGAAGTATCTTCATATTCTCCTTTCTAGGTGTCCACTTTAGTAGGAAGGGACAACTAAATTCATCTGGAAAACGTCTGACATACAGTTAACGGATACAGAATTTCTGATTTCAACGTAGGCAGCTAACCCATGTCTATAGCCCCAACACCTACACTGTCCACAGGCCAAAATAAACATTATTTTTTTAAGCATCACTCTACCTCAAGAGGCACCAACTAAAGACAGGATGTGTGATCCAGAACTTGCAGACAAGGACAGTACACACGGGATGATTGACACATAAGAACTTCCAGGTCATCCTCAAACTCTGAAAAGTAGCTTTCATCTCTCCACATAACCACATCACAATACCTGTAACCAATGTAGTTCCTTAAACGTACACTATGTCACCTCACTGCCCTGTAAATGTTATTGTTCCATCAGTGGTGTTCTTAGAGGTCTCTATTTTCAGGGGCACCTGGCGGGCTCAGTGGGTTAAGCATCTGCCTTCAACTGAGGTCATGATCCCAGGGTCCTGAGATGGGAGTCCTTCACCGAGCTCCCTGCTCAGCAGAGAGCCTGCTTCTCCCTCTCAGTCTACCTGCTGTTCCCTCTGC
This sequence comes from Lontra canadensis, assembly GCF_010015895.1. NCBI lineage: Eukaryota > Metazoa > Chordata > Mammalia > Carnivora > Mustelidae > Lontra > Lontra canadensis. Next base: position 8,033 of record NW_022632136.1, on the reverse strand, counting down.
TTGTGTGCTCGCTCACTCTCTTGTCAAATAAATAAAAAAAAAATCTTTAAAATCAAGTTTCTATTCTCACCTACACAATTATCAGGACCCAGGAAAACAAGCTTGGTGCTGTGTTTATTCTCTTACAAACCATCTTCCTCTTCCTTAAACTGTGTCACATTAGGGGTAAGGGATCACTGACATGAACCTGAGGATGCTGGCAATCAAGCTGGCTGCTAGGGATCCTCTCAGCTCAATACAGAAACTCAAGGACACGGGAATACCCACTGTTAGGGTCCGTGATCAAAGGAACGAGACTGATATAAAGCGAAAATCAAACAAAGCTTTATTTCACGCCAAGCATCAAAAATCAAACTGACCGGTCAGGGCTGTCTCTTACGAAAAGACGATGTTGATCCCGACAAGGTCACTCCCAAGAAGGCCACTCCGGACGAGGCTGCTCCGCAGATGAGGCTGCTCCCCAGTCAGAGCCACTCCCAAGAAGGCCGCTGCTGATGAGGTTTCTCCCCGGATAGGGCCGCTCCCAAGAAGAGGCCACTCTAGAGGAAGCCACTCCCAGGACGAGGCCGCTCCCAACGACGAAGAGGAGAGGACGACAGCGACAGTGACAAGGAGGACAACACTGATAACAGACTCTGCTCCCCATGATGCCACTCTGACAAGGCTGCTCCCCAGAGGGGGCCACCGCTCCAGACGAGGCCGCTCACCGACGAGGCCACTCCCCAGTCGAGGCCGCTGCTAATGAGGTCGCTCCCCGGACAGGGCTGCTCCCCGGACAAGGCTGCTCCGGCGAGGCCACTCCCCAGACAGGGCTGCTCTGGTGAGGCCGCTCCCTGGACAGGGCTGCTCCGGCGGGGCCCCTCTGGAGAAAGCCTCTTCCCCAACGATGCTGCTCCCACAGGGCCGCTCACCAAGGAGGCCTTTTCCCAGACGAAGACGCTCCCCGGAATGACGCAGCTCCGGCGAGGCGGTGGCTCAGGGTTCGCGGCGAGGTTGCTGGCGTCTAGGACGTTCCCCGTGGCACCGCTGCCGAGGGTCGGAGGGGGGGGGGGGGGGGGGGCGCTAGCGTTGGGGCTGCTGGCGTCTCGGCGGTGGCGAGGCTGCTGGCGTCTCGGGGCCACTGGCGTCGCTTACAGCTCTTACAAAAGCTGTCACAGCTCTTACAGCTCTTCTTCTTCCCTCTCCGAGGACTCTCCTTCTTTTGCTCCCGCGGACTCTTCTTCTTCCTTCACAGCTCTCCTTCTTCCTCTCCAACAGCCTCGAAGACCAACCTTTATGGGGGTGGTTGAGCCCCGCCCCTACACAGGAGGCCAACTGAATCCCAATTCACCCCAGTGGATATACGTGCACCCCACCGATTGGACGTCTCCACCCGGCCTGCCCCGCCCCTACATCCAGGGTCCACAAGCAAGTTCCTCTCGGGGAGGGGCAGGCCCTTACACCCACCATCGTCACAGCTCTGGAATCTACCGAAAAGAGTTACTGCACTTGAGCATCACTCTACCTAGACAGTCGCCAATTACATGTAGGCCACGTGGTACCTTTCCGACCAGGCACTACACACAGCACGACCGGACTTGTAGGGCCTGCCCAATTCACCTCACACTCAGAAATGTACCTCTTCTCATCCTCCACACCACATAAGAAATACTCTACCAGGGACGTTCTCATAAGCCTACGACAAAGCCCAAGCGGTGCCGTCGACCTTGAAGCCCTCCAATATGTTAGCATGACCTTCACCTACTCTGCTGCTTACCTGCAGGATTATGAGGAACCAGAGAGAAAAGACTGCTTTCTGTGTTCACTTATTTCAGTAAGAGGCATCTTCTGTACTCTGGAAATAAACACATTGTTGGGAACAGAATGCTACAAGAATCTGGAGATTACTCCCAAGGACCTCTTGAATTCATGGTCATTCAAGAAGACCAACTGCTCCAGTGTCATTCAGTGATACAAATGCCACCAGATCCATTCTTCCTGGACATTACACACAGAAGCAGAGTTACATGTACAACTGACTGGCACCTTTTGGCAGTGCTCTATATACAGCATGGCTTCAAGCTGCAGGACCTGTCCGGCCTACTGCAGACTTGGACATGTAGCGCTCTCATCCCTCTACTCACCACTTCATGAGGACAGAATCAAGTATCATTTCATAATCCAAGACAAGGTCATCTACTGCCCTCCCGTTAGCTAATCTCACTTAGTGGGAAATCCCTCAGCAGATCTAACTCTACTTGGAACATCATGAAAACCAGGGAGAACAAGAACAAGGTTTTTCTGTGAGTTCCTCCTCAATTATGGTACATATTCATGGTACTGACCTACAAACATAAACACTGTTAGAAAAGGAACAGAACACAGTATGACTTCAGGACATACGCTCTTCTATGGCCCACTTGCACACTCAAATGTAGTTTTCATCTACCACTCCCAATTTCTTAATCAACATACCCAACATTTTCCATAACATTAGACAATGTTAAACCAGTACACTCCAACTTGCACTGTTCACACAGTGAAAATACTCTTGAAAACGAAGAAACAAAACAAAACACTCTCAGCTTGTCCCTATTAAGCTGGATGCGGAGGAAGACCAAGAAAAACAATGCACATTCTGCGTTTTTTCTATGGGAAGAAATCTTCTGTTCTGAAGGCGATCCCATGGCTTAGAATGGACCACCGAAGTCATAGTGTGGAGGACTACCATTAGAAGCAGCTAACAGACACCGCCTTTCAAGATTGGACTTCTAGTCAACATTCATGTCCATAACCATACACACTATAAACATAACTTAAAAGGTTCTTGGTGATTGTTCTTCTACCCAATTATTTAAGATTTTTTATTTATTTATTTGACAGACAGAGATCACAAGTAGGCAGAGAGGCAGGCAGAGAAAGAAGGAGAGAAGCAGAGAGCCCGATGTGGGGCTCGATCCCAGGACCCTGGGATCATGACCTGAGCTGAAGGCAGAAGCTTAACCCGCTGAGCCACCCAGGTGCCGCATCTTCTACCCAATTATTAAAAACAGAGTCTAAGTAATCAAAAAACATACTACTTAAGGCACAGGGCACAACAAAACACAAAACAGAAGGCCTACCCAGTCCTTTCTCATTCTCAAATGTACTCTTTATCTCTCTACCAAACACACAGTTGATGCCAGCCGAGATTTTTCACAGTCCTAGAGAATGCCAATGTAATCTAATGCCCTCCAACATGCATCCTTCCCTCTATGGGTGTCCCCACACCTGCTGTAAGATTACCTTAGATTAGGAGGACACTAACTGAACTAGCATGTTCTGTTCTTCTCTGCCTTCACTACGAATTATTTTTATCCTCTGTAACGTGAAAGAATTCACAGTATTAGAAACTGATCATTCAAATCAGTGTACAGATGCCTGAACTCACAACCAGGCGGCTGAAGAGGCACTCCCGGGATTCCAAAGCAGGCAGCTTGAGGTCACATACACCTCTCAAACCTACTACTTCCAGAAGTACACAATAAATGCGGTTCTTCTTGGACATTACTCCACCCAGCAAGGTACTCATTACACTTAGTCTATGTGATGAGCACCATTCTGGGTGGGCACTGCACACCGTACACATGAATATCCGGACTCTATTCTAGCTGTGCTCGCATTACCAACAGTAGCTTTCTTCTCTCTCCCTACTGTATCATCTTCACAATTCCACAATTTTTTCCCATAATCCTACAAAATACAAATATATTCCCCTCTACCTTAAATTCTTCCCTCAGTTAAACTCTCCTCTGTGGGAGGCCACGGTAAGGCTTGAGACGAGGACCAAGCCAGGCCCTGACTTGTGCCTCCTTTAAAGGCTGAAGAGCCGCACAAAAGGCTTCGGTCGATAAAGACGAGCAGCCCTGAGAAGGGGTCTGTGCTAGGTGTCGTGTGCTCGCCTACGTGACTTCCCCCACGTTCTCCCTACAGAAGGGAACAATGTGGTCAGGGTCATAAATTCTTAGTTGGTCCCTGTTGTTCCTGTACTGCCCATAATCCACTCCCTGGTTGATTGTAACTTCTTGTATCAATAGTAGCTAATGGCATTAGCCGTGACTACGAGGCATCACGAGATTTGTTTGTAGTTAATGTAAACTTGTTATAGGAACTTGCGGTTATCTGACTAGATGCTGATGTATTACTCCTTCTATTGTGGTCTGCCTTATAAATGCTTGTAGGAAGTGGAATAAAATCAGCACTGTTGGATATCCTCCTCAGTGCTCCTCCTGCCCCCATCTCTCTGCTTCTCCAGTTTTTTTCTTCATCCTATTACCCTCACGTTCCTGGTCGATTTGTCGCGCTGGCCGGGACACTCCTCAAACACCATGTCTCTCCAGGCTAACATCAGTACCAAAAGAAAACAAGTGCATTTCTGTGCTCTTTTCTTACCTTGGAAAAGACCTTCATCTTTAACATCTTAACTTGGTTTGCTTATGTTGAGGTACGGATCGCTGATATCATTATGAAGATACCAGAAACCACAACAAAACGGCTTGGCAGGGAGCTGGGGAACTGGAGTCACACAACAGAGAGATCAATGCAGCTCCACCATCATCAGTGGGCCAAAGGCCACCACCAACAATTTTACAGATCACCCCTCTGTTTAGAGGAGTACATACCCATTATACAAATGCTAAGTGATAGGCACATTTCCAGGTAGGTCTCTGCAAACAGCACAACTCAAGGTGGAGGACCAACCCACTGACCCTCACAAGATCGATCGCCCCCTAATCATCATGACCGTGCAGAATATTTTTCCTAGCACTAACCATTGGAGATACACTTCCCTCCACTTAATAACCTCACTGAAGTATCGATCATCTCACGGTCTTCACCTCTACTCAGGGGATCAAGAGCACCCAAAAAAACCACAAAATAGTTCCTATGCTCACAAATTCTATTAGTGTTCTCCAACCTCTAGGTATTATAGATGACTGAAACCATCTTACTGAAACCTGCGATCCAGGTGGCTCCCAAGGCTCTCCTGAGTTCAAGGAAAACACCATGAAGACAGCTGTAGATGTCCTGGCAACACTTGTTGATCACATCCCAAATGTTCTTCTTGAGCATCACTCTACAATGAGAAAAGCCTTTTACACACAGTCTAAGTATCAGCAAACGTCTGAGTAGGGCACTACACACAAAATACTTCTAGTTAGTGGCCCTGTGAAACCCCTCTGGCACTCTCAACTGTGGCTTTCAGAACATCACGATGACACTAACCAACGTTTTTCCAGAACCCAAGGGACAGCTCAAGTCTGGTCCTCCAATCTGCATACTTCCCTCATGAGACACCCTCACAAGATACCCTCATCTCTGATAAGATCACCTGACAAAGGACAAGGACCCAGAGAGAACAACCTTGTTTCCAGTATTCCTTCCAGTTGGAGAATCCTTCATCTTCTCTAAACATTACTTCTTCTCTAAACATTATTATTATGAATGGAACACTGAAATCACCTAGTATCACCTGTAATCGAAACCACTTGTGAGGATCCTTGTGCCTTTCAAGCCATCACAAGGACACAGGAACACCACATCCACCCCCATAAATGATCTAAGGGACAACAAAAATGTAATCCTTGCTGAGTATTTGTGTACATAAACTTGTGCTGATAATGGTGCCTCCGTCTGAAGAGGATCCATACGCGAAGGACATTACACACAAACCGGTGCGGCAAGACAAGAACTAGCCACTCCCACTCATCCCCAGGGTGTAGCGACCCTCTATGCCCTCCACGATTGGAGAACTGTACCTAAGAACTTCTCCTAATGCCAGACAATGCTTATGCTTTACCCTGCAACATGCAGAACTCTGATAATAGAAAACCCTCTCACCTGCTTACTCTTCATATGAATGATTCAAGAGAATACAGAAGAAATGGGAATGTTGCGGTTTCTCTTCTGATATTAGACAGTACCTTCAAATTCCAGAAACTGTAGTTCTCCTCACTAAGAGAAATACACAGTAAAGATGTCTAAAAATGCAAGAGAGCTACCCAAGCCCTCCGGGGTTCAAGACAGGGAGCTGAAGGTACTCCGTACCTCCATCCCCATCTCCGGAGTGTGACGGCCAGCACACATGGTGTTCGTACTGAGCAGCACTCTGCCCAGGCAGATGTTGATCACTCTTAGGCCACATAAGGAGCGCCATGCTGGGCAGGGTGTGGCACACGTAATGGCTCGAGACAGATGCTGCCCGGTGCCATTTCCTTGCATGTGGAGCTTGAGCTTTCATCTCACTCCCAACACCTTAAACTAACGAAAACCCTGAATTCTCCATGATCCTAGATTGCGGAAACCTACTGTTCTCCAACTTCCATGAATCTTCATTAAGAAATCACTTACCAAGGTGCTTCATTGGGTGAATTGTTAAACATCTGTCTTCAGCTCCGGTCATGGTGCCAGGTTCCTGGCATTGAACCCCGCATCGGGCTCCCTGCTCAGAGGGAAGCTTGTGTCTCCCTCTCCCACTCCTGCTTTTCTTCCCTCTCTCATTGTCTCTCTCTGTCAAATAAATAAATAAAATCTTAAAAAAAAAGAAAAAGGAAAAAGAAATCACTCACCTTCAAGGGCACATGGGTTGCACAATCGGATAACGGTAGGACTCTGGATTTCACCTCAGGTCATGGTCTCATGGTGCTGACACCATGATCGCCTCTGATCGCAGCAGGGAATCTGCTTCTCTCCCTCTATCTATCACATTCCCTCCGCCCTTCACCATGCTCACACTGACTCTAAAATAATCACTAAAAAAAATCCCTTCTAGGGGTGCCTGGGTGGCTCAGTGGGTTAAGCCTCTGCCTTCGGCTCAGGTCATGATCCCTGGGTCCTGGGATCGAGTCCTACATTGGGCCCCCTGCTCAGCAGGAAGCCTGCTTCCCCCCACCCTCTGCCTATTGCTCTGCCCACTTGTGATCTCTGTCTCTGTCTCAAATAAATAAATAAAATAAAATTTAAAAATCCCTTCTCTTCTCTAGGATTTCCTGAAAGATTCTGAGTCTCCAAAGAGATTAAACTCGACTCTCTATTCTATTAGGAAGTATCCTCATCTTCTAAAACTTCTAAGTATTTCCATTAATAAGGGAAAAAACACTATAATCACAGCAAAGCAAACCACATGCTTACGGATAGCTGACAAGGAACCAATGTGTTCAAAAACAGACTTCTCTATCACACACGTAACTCCAACCACATTACTTGGCTGAAAGATACTGAGACCTAGGGAGCCCTGTATAAAGGAAAACATGGACTACAAATGGACTACAAATTTCCTAAGTGACTGGTAACTTCCTGAGCAGGGTAGCACATACAATATGAACCACATGTGGAAAACCCACACTAAACCTTTCCTTTCAATCCAGGTTCTTCTACCTTACCAAATCAACACGATGAGTACACCTAAGATTTTTCTAGAACTCTAGAAGATAGATATACTTACAGGGTACATTGACAAGCATCCCTACCATTTTAAGAACACCCACACAAGCGCTAGGTTTCCTGCTTCATTTGAGATGGCCATACCCACTTCACATTTTCTGAGCATCTAGCATATTCAAAAAATAAGCTTCTCCTCTGTTCTCTGACATATATATTCTGTGACATACTCTGAAGTATGTTTATGTTCTCTGACATTTAGGTGATCACCTCCTTAGGAAGGAACCCCTAAATTTATCTCCCCTCACTGCCTGAGGTCAGACACAAGGGCTGCAAGGACCTGTCTGAGTTCCAGGCACACACCTCAAGGACATGGGAACTCTCAATCCCCGTCGAGAGACACAGTCCAGGGAAAAATGTTCTCGGGGCGCATGACACTGCACAGGCCGGCACCGCTACTCCCCACATCTGTCATCAGTCGCCTCCTGGGGAGCGCACCCACCCACGGCGGGCCTCAGGGACATCCTGCCCAGCCCCGCACTGGCCCTCGGCCAGCTCGCTCTGCACCCCACACCACGCCACCAGGAATGGCCCCGACAGGCTCCCGTACGACGATTAATCGCCAACTACCGCCT
>NW_022632135.1:0-16509 GCF_010015895.1 Lontra canadensis | reverse complement strand
CATGGAACATTTTTCCATTTCTTTGTGTCTTCCTCAATTTCTTTCATGAGTACTTTATAGTTTTCTGTGTATAGATTCTTAGTCTCTTTGGTTAGGTTTATTCCTAGGTATCTTATAGTTTTGGGTGCAATTGTAAATGGGATGGACTCCTTAATTTCTCTTTCTTCTGTCTTATTGTTGGTGTAGAGAAATGCGACTGATTTCTGTGCATTGATTTTATATCCTGACACATTACTGAATTCCTGTACAAGTTCTAGCAGTTTTGGAGTGGAGTCTTTTGGGTTTTCCACATATAGTATCATATCATCTGCGAAGAGTGATAGTTTGTATTCATAAATTTTTTTAAAGTTAATTGAGCCATCCATGTAATGTCTACTGAGGCCTTTTTATATAGTATCCATGGTATTAGATGTCATCACATAAGTGTTACTCTATTTTATTCTCATGAGATAGTTATTATTACCCTCATTTTTACCTGAGAAAATTGAGATTAAAAGAGACCAAAAATTTTGCCTAAGGTCTCACAGCTTTGACCTGAATTAACTAGGTAGAGAGACTATGAAGCCGATTTGAAGCTCCTTGTATAACTCCAAAATCAGTCACAATAGAGTTGAACAACACTATGTTCCAAGTCTGAAATAAATGTCTTGATCAGACTGTCAGCCTCAGCTGGTGCAAAATTTAGTATTTGAAGTCACTGGCTAGAGACTAAAGAGATGATATGCTGAATTACCAAGTAAACAGAGATATTTATGTTTCATTTTATTTTACTTATTTCCCCAAAAATAATAATAAAAAAATCAATTTTGAAAAAAAAAATAATAGTAATTCTCTCACTGAAGCACAATTAATCCCATTATTGCCTGTTTCTTTCCAGTATTCTCCTTGTGTGTATACATTTTAATGGATGCAGCCATTCCAGATGTAGTCTTTGCAATTACAGGTTCAGTAGTCAAGGAGTATTCAGTTGCATAATCTTACCAAAATTTACCTCATTTTCTTTGTTGTCAACACACAAATATGTACATCTGCTCTTTTTTAAAATCTAATATAGCTAATGAGCATGTTCTAATATTTAGGGGTTTTAGTGGCTTTTAATCTTCTATTTATTATTTATTTGAAAGTAATATGAGAAATTGTTTTTAGATCTCTGGGTCAAAGGGTATGAATGTCATTCATTTTTGTTCTTATGTATTTCTATATTAATAGCAAAAGTGATTGTAAAAATTTTGAGTCCTACCTGAGTAAAATAGGAAATGATTTACTACATTGGGGGCTATTATATATTTGGCAGATATTGTAATGTAGTAAATGGCTGGATGTTTTAGATACTTGGTATATATGTAACAAAGGTGGTGTTTTGTAACCCAGATGCAAAGATTTGACTCCCATTTTTGCCCAAACAAGAGATATATATCCCCTTTGGGTTGCATAGTATCAACAAAGTTTAGGCCAAAGAATATCAAGAATTATAGATGTCCTGCTGTGTGTGATGATAAAGAGAAAGCAATTTCAAAACCCAAGATTTTTTTTGCAATATTTATGCCTTCTGTTATCTTAGTTTCTTTCATATTAAGGCTAAAAATAATTTCACTTAGAAAATTGTCTAAAAGATATAAAGAAGTTTCATTAAGGACTCCTTTAAATGTTGATGTATCTTTTTAATATGTAACCTCCTTTTAATATTATAACCAATAATTAAAATAAATCTGCATAAAAATAAAGGAGCTAACCATGAAAGTTCTTATTAAATACAGTTTTAATGCAATCATTTTATTTCATTTAGGAATATTTTATATAGGCACATATTTTAGAATAAATAATGGGAACCCTCCTTGATAGATCTTAGAGAGTTTGGAACTTCTTTGGTATGAAATAAATTTAGGCTTTCATTCAATAGACCTGTATTACTTAATGTCTTTTTATTGTAAAAAAGCATATCACACAAAATTTACCATATTAACCATTTTTAAGTATATAGTACAGTCGTATTAACTATATGCATATTTTGTGCAGCAGATTTCTAGAACTTTTACATACTGTAAAACTGTAACTCTATACCCAATGAAAAACAATTTCCTCTCTGCCCCCCCACATTTTGACAACTAACATTCTGCTTCTGGAATTTAACTACGTTATTTTTTTTTAATTCTTTTTAAAATTTTTATTTATTTTTTAATTTCTTTTCAGTGTTCCAGAATTCATTGTTTATGCATCACACCCAGTGCTCCACGCAATAAGTGCCCTCCATAATACCCACCACCAGGCTCACCCAACCTCCCACACCCTGCCGCTCCAAGACCCTCAGATTGTTTCTCAGAGTTCACAGTCTCTCATGGTTCATCTTTCCCTCCAATTTCCCCCAACTTCCTTCTCCTCTCCATCTCCCCATGTCCTCCGTGTTATTCCTTATGTTCCACAAGTAAGAGAAACCATATGATAATGGATTTTCTCTGCTTGACTTATTTCACTCAGCAAAATCTCTTCCAGTCCCATCCATGTTGATACAAAAGTTGGGTATTTATCCTTTCTGATGGAGGCATAATACTCCAAAGTACATATGGACCACATCTTCCTTATCCATTCATCCACTGAAGAGCATCTTGGTTCTTTCCACAGCTTGGCGACCATGGCCATTGCTGCTATGACATTTGGGTACAGATGGCCCACTTTTCACTACATCTGTATCTTTGGGGTAAATTCCCAGTAATGCAATTGCAGGGTCATAGGGAAGCTCTGTTTTTAATTTCTTAAGGAATCTCCACACTGTTCTCCAAAGTGGCTGCACCAACTTGCATTCACACCAACAGTATAAGAGTGTTCCCCTTCTGCACATTGTCTCCAACACATTGTTTACTTTCTAGTTAGTTTTGGCCATTCTAAGTGGTGTAAGGTGGTATCTCAATGTGGTTTTGAATTGGATCTCCCTGATGGCTAGTGATGATGAACATTTTTTCATGTGTCTGTTAGCCATTTGTATGTCTTCATTGGACAAGTGTCTGTTCATGTCTTCTGCCCATTTAAATATTTTTTTTTAAATTTTTTATAAACATATAATATATTTTTATCCCCAGGGATACAGGTCTGTGCATCACCTGGTTTACACACTTCACAGCACTCACCATAGAACATACCCTCCCCAATGTCCATAACCCTACCCCCCTCTCCCAACATCCCTCTCCCCAGCAACCCTCAGGTTGTTTTGTGAGATTAAGAGTCACTTATGGTTTGTCTCCCTCCCAATCCCATCTTGTTTCATTTATTCTTCTCCTACCCCCTTAACCCCCATGTTGTATCTCCACTTCCTCATATCAGGGAGATCATATGATAGTTGTCTTTCTTCGATTGACTTATTTCGCTAAGCATGATACCCTCTAGTTCCATCCACGTCATCGCAAATGGTAAGATTTCATTTCTTTTGATGGCTGCATAGTATTCCATTGTGTATATATACCACATCTTCTTTATCCATTCATCTGTTGATGGAAATCTAGGTTCTTTCCATAGTTTGGCTATTGTAGACATTGCTGCTATAAACATTTGGATGCATATGCCCCTTTGGATCACTACGGTTTTATCTTTAGGGTAAATACCCAGTAGTGCAATTGCTGGGTCATAGGGTAGCTCTATTTTCAACATTTTGAGGAACCTCCATGCTGTTTTCCAGAGTGGTTGCACCAGCTTGCATTCCCACCAACAGTGTAGGAGGGTTCCCCTTTCTCTGCATCCTCGCCAGCATCTGTCATTTCCTGACTTGTTAATTTTAGCCATTCTAACTGGTGGGAAGTGATATCTCATTGTGGTTTTGATTTGTATTTCCCTGATGCCAAGTGATGTGGAGCACTTTTTCATGTGTCTGTTGGCCATCTGGATGTCTTCTTTGCAGAAATGTCTGTTCATGTCTTCTGCCCATTTCTTGATTGGATTATTTGTTCTTTGGGTGTTGAGTTTGCTAAGTTCTTTATAGATTCTGGACACTAGCCCTTTATCTGATATGTCGTTTGCAAATATCTTCTCCCATTCTGTCAGTTGTCTCTTGTTTTGTTAACTGTTTCCCTTGCCTTGCAAAAGCTTTTGATCTTGATGAAATCCCAATAGTTCATTTTTGCCCTTGCTTCCCTTGCCTTTGGCGATGTTCCTAGGAAGATGTTGCTGTGGCTGAGGTTGAAGAGGTTGCTGCCTGTGTTCTTCTCAAGGATTTTGATGGATTCCTTTCTCACATTGAGGTCCTTCATCCATTTTGAGTCTATTCTCGTCTGTGGTGTAAGGAAATGATCCAATTTCATTTTTCTGCATGTGGCTATCCAATTTTCCCAACACCATTTATTGAAGAGGCTGTATTTTTTTCCATTGGACATTCTTTCGTGCTTTGTCGAAGATTAGTTGACCATAGAGTTGAGGGTCTATTTCTGGGCTCTCTATTCTGTTCCATTGATCTATGTGTCTGTTTTTGTGCCAGTACCATGCTGTCTTGATGATGACAGCTTTGTAATAGAGCTTGAAGTCCGGAATTGTAATGCCACCCACTTTGGCTTTCTTTTTCAGTATTCCTTTGGCTATTCGAGGTCTTTTCTGGTTCATATAAATTTTAGGATTATTTGTTCCATTTCTTTGAAAAAAAATGGATGGTACTTTGATAGGAATTGCATTAAATGTGTAGATTGCTTTAGGTAGCATAGACATTTTCACAATATTTGTTCTTCCAATCCAGGAGCATGGAACATTTTTCCATTTCTTTTTGTCTTCCTCAATTTCTTTCATGAGTACTTTATAGTTTTCTGAGTATAGATTCTTAGCTTCTTTGGTTAGGTTTATTCCTAGGTATCTTATAGTTTTGGGTGCAATTGTGAATGGGATTGACTCCTTCATTTCTCTTTCTCCTGTCTTGTTATTGGTGTAGAGAAATGCAACTGATTTCTGTGCATTGATTTTATACTCTGACACTTTACTGAATTCCTGTACAAGTTCTAGTAGTTTTGGAATGGAGTCTTTTGGGTTTTCCATGTATATTATCATATCATCTGCGAAGAGTGATAGTTTGACTTCTTCTTTGCCGATTTGGATGCCTTTAATTTCCTTTTGTTGTCTGATTGCTTAGGGTAGGATTTCTAGTACTATGTTGAATAGCAGTGGTGATAATGGACATCCCTACCATGTTCCTAACCTTAGCAGAAAAGCTTTCAGTTTTTCTCCATTGAGAATGATATTTGCGGTGGGTTTTTCATAAATGGCTTTGATAATATTGAGGTATGTATTCTCTATCCCTACACTTTGAAGAGTTTTGATCATGAAGGGATGCTGTGCTTTGTCAAGTGCTTTTTCAGCATCTGTTGACAGTATCATATGGTTCTTGTTCTTTCTTTTATTATGTGTTGTATCACATTGATTGATTTGCAGATGTTGAACCAAACCTGCAGCCCTGGAATAAATCCCACTTGGTCGTGGTGAATAATCCTTTTAAAGTACTGTTGAATCCTATTGGCTAGTATTTTGGTGAGAATTTTCACATCTGTGTTCATCAAGGATATTGGTCTGTAGTTCTCTTTTTTGATGGGATCCTTGTCTGGTTTTGGGATCAAGGTGATGCTGGCCTCATAAAATGAGTTGGGAAGTTTTCCTTCCATTTCTATTTTTGGAACAGTTTGAGGAGAATAGAAATTAGTTCTTCTTAAATGTTTGGTAGAATTCCCCTGGGAAGCCATCTGGCCCTGGGCTTTTGTTTGTTTGGAGATTTTTGATGACTTTTTCAATCTCCTTACTGATTATGGGTCTGTTCAGGCTTTCTATTTCTTCCTGGTTCAGTTGTTATAGTTTATATGTCTCTAGGAATGCATCCATTTCTTCCAGATTGTCAAATTTGTTTGCATAGAGTTGCTCATAGTATGTTCTTTTAATTGTTGGTATTTCTTTGGTGTTGTGATCTCTCCTCTTTCATTCATGATTTTATTTATTTGGGTCCTTTCTCTTTTCTTTTTGATAAGCCTGGCCAGGGGTTTATCAATCTTATTAATTCTTTCAAAGAACCATCTCCTAGTTTCATTGATTTGCTCTGTTGTTTTTTTGTTTTCTATTTCATTGATTTCTGCTCTGATCTTTATGATTTCTCTTCTCCTGCTGGGTTTAGGGTTTCTTTCTTGTTCTTTCTCCAGCTCCTTTAGGTATAGGGTTAGGTTGTGTACTTGAGACCTTTCTTGTTTCTTGAGAAAGGCTTGTACCACTATATATTTTCCTCTCAGGACTGCCTTTGCTGTGTCCCACAGATTTTGAACCGTTGTGTTTTCATTATCATTTGTTTCCATGAATTTTTTCAATTCTTCTTTAATTTCCTGGTTGACCCATTCATTCTTTAGAAGGGTGCTGTTTAGTCTCCATGTATTTGGGTTCTTTCCAAATTTCCTCTTGTGATTGAGTTCTAGCTTCAGAGCATTGTGGTCTGAAAATATGCAGGGAATGATCCCAATCTTTTGATACCGGTTGAGATCTGATTTAGGACCGAGGATGTGATCTATTCTGGAGAATGTTCCATGTGCACTAGAGAAGAATGTGTATTCTGTTGCTTTGGGTTGAAATGTTCTGAATATATCTGTGATGTCCATCTGGTCCAGTGTGTCATTTAAGACCTTTATTTCCTTGTTGATCTTTTGCTTGGATGATCTGTCCATTTCAGTGAGGGGAGTGTTAAAGTCCCGTACTATTATTGTATTATTGTCAATGTGTTCCTTTGATTTTGTTATTAATTGGTTTATATAGTTGGCTGCTCCCACGTTAGGGGCATAGATATTTAAAATTGTTAGATCTTCTTGTTGGACAGATCCTTTGAGTATGATATAGTGTCCTTCCTCATCTCTTATTATAGTCTTTGGCTTAAAATCTAATTGATATGATATAAGGATTGCCACCCCTGCTTTCTTCTGATGTCCATTAGCATGGTAAATTGTTTTCCTCCCCCTCACTTTAAATCTGGAGGTGTCTTGGGGTCTAAAATGAGTTTCTTGTAGGCAACATAATAGATGGGTTTTGTTTTTTATCCATTCTGATACCCTGTTTCTTTTGATTGGGGCATGTAGCCCATTAACATTCAGGGTAACTACTGAGAGATATGAATTTAGTGCCATTGTATTGCCTGTAAGGTGACTGTTACAGTATATTGTATCTGTTCCTTTCTGATCTAGTACTTTTAGGCTCTCTCTTTGCTTAGAAGACTCCTTTTAATATTTCCTGTAGAACTGGTTTGGTGTTTGCAAATTCTTTCAGTTTTTGTTTGTCCTGGAAGCTTTTTATCTCTCCTTCTATTTTCAATGATAGCCTAGCTGGATAGAGTATTCTTGGCTGCATGTTTTTCTCGTTTAGTGCTCTGAATATATCATGCCAGCTCTTTCTGGCCTGCCAGGTCTCTGTGGATAAGTCTGCTTTTTATTTGTACCATTGTATTTTACCATTGTATGTTACAGACTTCTTTTCCCGGGCTGCTTTCAGGATTTTCTCTTTGTCACTAAAACTTGTAAATTTTATTATTATGTGACTGGGTGTGGACCTATTCTTGTTGCTTTTGAGGGGGTTTCTCTGCACCTCCTGGATTTTGATGCTTGTTCCCTTTTCCATATTGTGGAAATTCTCTCCAATAATTCTCTCCAATATATCTTCTGCTCCCCTCTCTCTTTCTTCTTCTTCTTGAATCCCAATTATTCTAATGTTGTTTTGTCTTATGGTGTCACTTATCTCTCGAATTCTCTCCTTGTGGTCCAGTAGCTGCTTGTCCCTCTTTTGCTCAGCTTCTTTATTCTCTGTGATTTGGTTTTCTATATTGCTAATTCTTTCTTCTGCCTCATTTATCCTAGCAGTGAGAGCCTCCATTTTTTATTGCACCTCATTAATTGCTTTTTTGATTTCAACTTGGTTAGACTTTAGTTCTTTTATTTCTCCAGAAAGGGCTTTTATATCTCCCAAGAGGGTTTCTCTAATATCTTCCATGCCTTTTTCAAGTCTCCTAGAACCCTGAGAATCGTCATTCTGAACTCTAGATCTGACATATTACCAATGTCTGTATTGATTAGGTCCCTGGCCTTCGGTACTGCCTCTTGTTCTTTTTTTTGTGGTGAATTTTTCTGCCTTGTCATTTTGTCCAGATAAGAGTATATGAAGGAGCAAGTAAAATACTAAAAGGGTGGCAAAGACCCCAGGAAAATACGCTTTAACCAAGTCAGAAGAGATCCCAAATCGTGGGGGGAAGAAAGGGGATAAAAAGAGGTTCAGAAAAAAAAAGAAACAATTAAAAATAGAATATGAATAAAGAAAAAATATAAAAAAGAAATATATATATATTAGATAAACTAGTTAAAAAACATTAAAAAAGAAAAGGGTAAAAGTTAAAAAAAATTAGCAGAAGAAAAAAAATGAAAAAAAAATTAAATTAACTGCAAGACTAAAGAATCATGGAGAGAAAGCCATGAGTTCTGTGCTTTGCTTTCTCCTCCTCTGGAATTCCGCTGCTCTTCTTGGTATTGAACTTGCACTCCTTGGTAGGTGAACTTGGTCCTGGCTGTATTTCTTGTTGATCTTCTTGGGGAGGGGCCTTTGTAGTGATTCTCAAGTGTCTTTGCCCCAGGCGGAATTGCACCGCCCTTAGCAGGGGCTAGGCTCAGTAATCCGCTTGGGTTTGCTTTCGGGCGCTTTTGTTCCCTGAACGCTTTCCATAAAGTTCTGGAGGACGGGAATGATAATGGCAGCCTCCCAGTCTCTGGCCTAGAGGAGCCAAGAGCTCGGGGCCCCACTCCTCAGTATGCCCTCAGAGAATAGCACCCAATTACTCCCGTCTCCCTGGCCTCTGGCCGCACTCCGAGATCACTGAGCCTGTGACCAGTTCAAGGTAACCCGGAGCTGAGAGCTCACTCCTCAGCTCTGTATCTGTAGCCGGCTTCCCCGTTCTAATACCTGCAAGCTCTGTGACACTCAGACACCCCCGATCCTTCTGTGACCCTGCAGGACCTGAGGCCACACTGATCCCACATGGGCTTCACCCCGGTTTAGCCTCTGGAGCGATGTCCCTCAGTGGAACTGACTTTAAAAGTCCTGATTTAGTGCTCCGTTGCTCCACCACTTGCCGGGAGCTGGCCCCTCCCCCGCGGTCTATCTTCCTGTCGCTTTGGATTCACTTCTCCGCCAGTCCTATCTTTCAGAAAGTGGTTGATTTTCTGTTTCTAGAATTGCTGTTCTTCTTCTCTTCGATATCCCATTGGACTTGTAGGTGTTTGCAATCTTTAGATGAGCTATCTAGCTGATCTCTGGCTACCTGATGTAGTCTCAGCCTGCTACTTCTCCGCCATCTTGATTCCTCTCCTAACTACATTATTTTTTTATATTAAGTTTTTAAATTAATTCCAATGTAGTTAATACACAGTGTTATATTAGTTTCAGGTGTACAATGGAGGAGTATAACTAACTACTTTAGATAGCTCGTATAAGTGGAATCATGCAGTAGTGACTGGCTTTTTTTATTTAGCATAATGTCTTAAAGGTTCATCCATTCGTAGCATGTGACAGGACTTGCCTCTTTTTAAAGGCTGAATAATATTACATTGCATGTGTATACCTCATTTTATTTATCCATTCATCTGTCAGTGGACACTTAAGTTGATTCCAACTCTTGGCTGTTGTGAACATGTGTATGCAAATATCAAGATCATATTTTTAATTCTGCTGGATATATATACCCAGAATTGAAATTGCTGGATCATATGGTAACTGTTTTTAATTTTTTAAGGAACCACCATACTATTTTCCATAGAGGCTATACCACTTCATATTTCCAAGAGTGCATAAGGTTTCCAGTTTCCACATCCTCACTAACATTTTTTTTTTAATGTGGCTATCCCAATAGGTGTGAAGTAATATCTCATCGTGGTTTTGATTTTCATTTCACTGATGATTATTGAAATTGAGCATTTTTTGCCTCGTGGTATATCTTCTTTGGAGAAATGTTTCATTAAATGGTTTGCCCATTTTTAATTGGGTTATTTTGTTGTAGTTGAGTATATATTCTGGTTACTTTTTAACCTGTTGATTCTTTCCTTTCCTATGCAAAAGTCTTTAAGTTTGATTCTCATCTGTTTTTTTGTTTGTTTGTTTGTTTGTTTTCTTTTTGGTCTTCCTGCTTACATTTGGGCTCTCTATTCTGTTCCTTTGTTCTATGTGTCTCTATTTATGCCAGTACCATTATCTTCATTCTGTTTTGACTATTGTATCTCTGTAATATAATTTAAAATCTGGAATCATGAGACCACCAACTTTGTTTTTCCAACTCAAGATTGTTTTTGTCTTTTCAGAGTCTTTTGAGTTTACAGGTGACTTTTAGGATTTCTTTTTCTATATCTGCAAAATTTTCACTGAGATTTTCATAGGGGTCCATAACCCATAGAATACTTTGAGCAGTATGGACATTTTAGCTATATTAAGTCTTTCAATCCATGTACATGGTTTGTCTTTCCATTTATTTGTGTCTCATTTATTTTGTCAGTGATATGTAGTTTTTGGTATACAAGTTTTTCATCTTCTTGGTTAAGTTTATTTTAGAATATTTTAATTCAGTTGTAAATAGGATTGTTTTCTTAATTTCCTTTTCAGATAGTTTGTTGTTTAGTTTATAGGCTCCATCTGCTTTTTGTATGTTGATTTCATATCATTTGACTTTACTGAGTTTTTATTAGTTCTGTGTGTTTGTGCATGCATACATGTACACTGTGTGTGTGTGTACTTTTTAGTATTTTCTGTGTATAAGCCCAATTAATCTGTGAACAGAGTTCTTTTGTTTCTTCCTTTCCAATTCAGATGCCATTTATGTCTTCTTGCCTAATTGCTCTTCCTAGAACTTTGGATACTATGTTGGATAGAAGTAAAGAGAATGGGATTTGCTTTGCTCTTGATCTTAGAAAGATTTTTGTTTTTCACCATTGAATATGATGTTAGCTGTGGAATGTTCTTATATGTCATTTGTTATGTTGAGGTAATTTCCTCTTATCCTTAGTTTTTTGGCTGCTTTTGTCATCAAAGTTTTGGATTTTGTCAAATGCATTTTTTTTTTCGCCATCAGTTGAGACAATCATGTGATTTTCATCCTTCATGTGACAACATAGTATATTACGTTGATAAATTTGCATGCATTGAACCATCCCTGTATTCCAGGATGCATTGCATAACTTCTAAGGTGCATTTGATAGATAATGAGCTGCAGAGATAGAAAACAGACAAAATAAAAGCAAATAAAAATGTCTATATTTTTCTTGTCCTGGTTCTTGTTCCTTTTACTACTCTACTACTCTGTTGCATCAGTTAGAATCCTAATTCAAGAGATAAACAAATGTAAAAACAAATGTTAAACACTTCTCAGTGTTTAGTGGAGATACCCTTTACATTCACACTTGAAGGGTTCTTGTGAATTAGTTGGCATACACTTATGAGAAAGTATTGAGTGTTGTAGTGGCTAAGGGAACTTTAATGTGTTATTTTTTAATGGATATATGCTGATATTGAAGATGCTGTTATGTTGTACCAAGCCATACAACCAAGATCAAGTACGGATTCCTACTTTGTGCTGGCCAATTCCATGCTGCACTAAATAAGACATATATTTTATTATTGAGAAGACAGTTCAAATGGTAAGACAAATATGCAAATACAACTGTTCTGTAAACAAAATATGATAGGATACCCAAAGGTGGGAAAAGTGAATTGCAAATTAGGAAATCATGAAAGATCAGAGAAGACATCAGAGAGGCAGTGGTATATTTAAACTGAGCTTTTAAGATTGAGAAATCCAGGGTGCGTTGATGGCTCCATCGGTTAAGTATTTGCCTTTGGCTCTCAGGTCATGATCCCAGGGTCCTGGGGTTGAGCTCTTTGTAGGGTTCCCTGCTCAGGAGGGAGCCTGGTTCTCCCTCTGCCTATGTCCCTCCCCCCTGCTTGTGCTCTCTTTCACTATCTCTCTTTCTCAAATAAATAAATAAAATCTTTTTTTTTTTTTTTAGTGAGAAATCTGATGGTGGAGAAGTATAAGCCAGCAAAGACCCATGAGTGAACTCTGTAACTTCCACACTACAGTAGTACATGAGAATCTTTGTACTAGTTTAGTCTCCCTAGACCCACAACATTTCTTTTATCTATCTAACATCTATCTATCATCTATCTATCTTTCTTTCTATCATCTATCTATTTGTAAAGATTTTATTAATTTATTTGACAGAGACACAGTGAGAAAGGAGACACAAGCAGGGGGAGTGGGAGAGGGAGAAGCAGGGTTCCCACAGATCAGGTAGCCTAATGCAGGGCTCCATCTTAAGACCCTAGGATCATGATCTGAGCCAAAAGCAGACACTTAATGACTGAGCCACCCAGGTGCCCTGCACATTTCTTTTATCCTGAGGCCTCAGTACTCTTCCCATTTAGTATGTGTGTGTGATAAGTGTGGTGGTCATGATGACGTTACTCATCTCTTCCTTTAAGAAAACCTACTCTGAACAGCATAGTTGTCAACTATGACACAAAACCTCCATATGGCAGACCAGACCATAAGTGCCCTAGGCTACTCTCAGTCTTTTGGCTAGGTGTGGTACGGGACCTAGGGCTTTATAATTACTGCTCAGTGTGAGAGACTTTTAAGAGAAACTTTTCTCAGACTCCCCATTGGCCTGGCTAAGATTTTCTCAGAACTATACTGCAGCCTGAGGCTTTTCCTACCCAATTCTCTCTTTCTTTTCTCCTTTCACAGGTGCCAGACCTGCAATGCTGTTTGAAAGGTCTCCCTGCCTTGATTCCTGTTATAATTAATAGGAAGTTCTCTCCAAAACTCTCTAGTAGATCCAATACTATCTTGATTCTTTCTTGTCAAGTGATGTGAACTAACAAAGCAGGAGAAGCCTACTGCTCTCTTTCTCCAGGAATATCTCTCCATTGTTTTAAGTCAAGTAGTGACCTCTCTCTTTAGGTACCATAGCTAGTATATTTTTTCCACAGTGTTAGGTCTTGATAATAATTAAGCACAGAAGTTGTTTTCAAGTAACTTTCTGTTTTTAGGCCTGTGGGGCACTTGAGGCAAGAGAACACAAAATTCTGATTATCATTTATTCATTGGGGAAGGGAAAATTTACACAACAAAACACAAAGAGCTCTCATTACTCTGAAATATTTAACTTATTAGGAGACTCATTTAGGTAATACTTGAATTGTACTTTTTCACATATAGTATTTCATTAGAGGCAGGTATTATTTATATTTTTTAGTTGTAGACATTTAGGATGAGATAGACTTTTCCAAAAGTCACACAGAAAAAAAAAAAAAGGTCCAATGTAGTGAAAAGAAGGGCCATCTGTACCCCAATGTTCATAGCAGCAATGGTCATGGTCACCAAACTGTGGAAAGAACCAAGATGCCCTTCAACAGACGAATGGATAAGGAAGATGTGGTCCATATACACTATGGAGTATTATGCCTCCATCAGAAAGGATGAATACACAACTTTTGTATCAACATGGACGGGACTGGAAGAGATTATGTTGAGCGAATTAAGTCAAGCAGAGAGAGTCAATTATCATATGTCACTTATTTGTGGAGCATAACAAATAACACGGAGGACATGGGGAGATGGAGAGGAGAAGGGAGTTGAGGGAAATTGGAAGGGGAGATGAACCATGAGAGACTATGGACTATGAAGTACAATCTGAGGGTTTTGAAGGGGCAGGGGGTGAGAGGTAGGGGGAGCCAGGTGGTGGGTATTATAGAGGGCACGTATTGCATGGAGCACTGGGTGTGGTGCATAAACAATGAATTCTGTTACACTGAAAAGAAATTAAAAAAAAAATAAAAAAGAAAACAAATGGTCAGCTTGGTATTTGCAACCTAGTTTACTAAACATCAAATTCTGTGTTCTCTGCAATAAAACATCCTGCAGCATGCCCTCTTCTTAAGGTCTTAGTAATAGATGGGAGACCTCCATTGGTGTGTGAATTGTGCAACCTCACACTTAGTAGAACACTGTCTTAATGTTTTGTTAAAATTCTTAATAAGTATTAAACAGGGCTCCCACATTTTCATTTTGCATTGCCCCCCCCCCCAAAATATGTAGACAGATCTTATTCTTATTACTGTTTTAGTCCTTTTGGAGGCTTATAACAAAACAGCACAGACTGGGTAGCTTATAAACAACATTTATTGCTCATACATCTGGAGGCTTAAGTTTAGGATCAGGGTACCAGCATGGTCAGGCTCTAATGAGGGACCTCTTCCAGGTCATAAACTTCTCAGTGTATCCTCACATGGTGAAAGGGGGATAGGGAGCTCTGTGGGAATCTCATTTATAAAAGCACTAATTCCATTAATGAGGGATCCACGCTCGTGATCTGATCAACCCTTGGGGGCCTTGACCTGGTAATATTGCATTAGCTTTGAGAGTTAGGGTTTTGATATATGATTTGGGGGGATCACAAACATTCAGAACTTACCAGTTATAATTTTTTTCAGTTGTCACATCTAATCTTCCTTCTTTAAGGACTTTGAGTTTTATCTATAGAGCAATGGAAAACTAAGTCAACATAGTTTAGTGGATGATTCCAGGAAAAATGTCAGAGATCTTAGGTTCCCCACCTGACTATGAGCCTTTTAGCAAATTCGCATTCCCAAACCTTCTGTGCCAAATGTCACTCCCTTCCACACTCCCATCACCAACACTTACTGACATGGTCAGATATTCATTTTAGGCAGATTTCTTTGGCAATGCTTCAGAAAGGCTTAGAGGAGACCAAACTAAGATGCAATCAGAAATATAGATGCCTTAGAGTCTGGTCTGGCAGCAGAAGGTGTTCTTTATATTATGATTGGGTGAAGCCTCTGACAACTAAGTTGCTATAGGGCCACAATCCTTCATTTTTAATTCTTAAATTAAAAAATGATGTATTTTTAAGTATGTTAAATATATTTGATAGCAAAAACTGACCTATCAGGATATATGATGTGATGAGAATTGGTAGTCTTTATTTATCCCACTTAGTGTGAATATTCATACATTTTGCTACAGAAATATTGTTTGCTTATTGACTATTGTCTTGGAACCTGCTACATGCATTAAATATATATGTATTGAAAAAAAATTAAGTCTTTTTTTTAAACTTGAATTCCAAAACTTTTCATTTTCCAAGACGTTTGGCTAAGGGATTGCATATCTCTATTTCTTTTCTTCACTCACTGCATAGAATATTTACATAGGCCCATAGGGAACTGGTCCTAAGAAGGCAATTTTAAGCTCACCATGTCTTCTAGAGTCAGTGATTTGTGGAACTAACTTCTGACCTCCTCTAATAAACCCAGCAAGAATCCTTTGGGAGAGGGCACCTGGGTGGCTCAGATGTTAAGTGTCTGCCTTCAGCTCAGGTCATGACCCTGGGGTGCTGGGCTTGAGTCCCACACTGGGCTCCCTGCTCTGTGGGAAGTCTGCTTCTCCCTCTCCCTCTCCCCCTGCTTGTGTTCCCTTTCTCTCTCTCTCTCTGTCAAATAAATAAAATCATTTTTTTTAAAGAACTCTTTGGGAGAGGAGGAGTCAAA
This sequence comes from Lontra canadensis, assembly GCF_010015895.1. NCBI lineage: Eukaryota > Metazoa > Chordata > Mammalia > Carnivora > Mustelidae > Lontra > Lontra canadensis. The sequence goes on along the minus strand of NW_022632135.1, from coordinate 924 downwards.
GAAGGTAGAATTCAGAAATTAGATTAAAATAAATCAGAAGATTATATGGATTTGTAGATCTGAAAAGACTCATTGACTAAATTACCTCAACTTTTTTTTTTTTAACATATAATGTATTACTTGCCCAAGGGTACAGGTCTGTGAATCATCAGGCTTACACATTTCACAGCACTCACCACAGCCCATACCCTCCTCAATATCCATAACACAGCCACGCTATCCTTACCCCCTCCCCACTCCCCAGCAAGCCTCAGTTTATTTCATGGGATTAAGAGTCTCTTATGGTTTTTCTACCTCTCAATCCCATCTTGTTTCATTTTTTTCCTTCCTTACCCCCTAAACCCCCGCGCTGCCTCTCAAATTCCTCATATCAGAGAGATAATATGATAATTGTCTTTCTCTGATTGACTTATTTCTCTCAGCATATTACCCTCTAGTTCCATCCACATGGCAAGATTTCATTTCTTTTGATGGCTGAATAGTATTCCATTGTATCTATACACCACATCCTTTTTATCCAGTCATCTCTTGATGGACATCTAGGTTCTCTCCATACTTTGGCTATTATGGATATTGCTGCTATATACACTCGGGTGCACGTGCCCCTTCAGATCACTACATTCGTATCTTTAGGATAAACACCCAGTAGTGCGATTAATGGGTCATAGGATAGCTTTATTTTCAACTTTTTGAGGTACCTTCATACTGTTTTCCAAGGTGGCTGCACCAGCTTGCATTCCCACCAACAGTATAGGAGGGTTCCCCTTTCTCCGAATCCTCGCCAACACCTGTCATTTCCTGACTTGTTAATTTTAGCCATTCTGACTGGTGTTAGGTGGTATCTCATTGTGGTTTTGATTTGTATTTCCCTGATGGCGAGTGATGTGGAGCACTTTTTCATGTGCCTGTTAGCCCTCTGGATGT
>NW_022632134.1:0-16569 GCF_010015895.1 Lontra canadensis | reverse complement strand
GCAGGTTGGTCTTTAGCTTCCAAGTGCTTGAATTCCTTCCAAACTTTTTTTAAAGATTTTTAAAATTTATTTATTTGACAGACAGAGATCACAAGTAGGCAGAGAAGCAGGCAGAGAGGAGGAGGAAGCAGGCTCCCTGCTGAACAGAGAGCCCTATGCCGGGCTTGATCCCAGGACCTGGGACCATGACCCGAGCCAAAGCCTGAGGCTTTAACCAACTGAGCCACCAAGCCGCCCCACTTCCAAACTTTTTCTTGTGGTCGAGTTCCAGTTTCAAAGCATTGTCATCTGAGAATATGCAGGGAATAATCTCAATCTTTTGGTTTCAGTTGAGCCCTGATATGTGACCCAGTATGTCACATTCTGTTCTGAAAAAAGTCCATGTGTACTCAAGAAGAAAGAGTATTCTGTTGTTTTAGGATGGAATGTTCTGTATATATATATATATATATATATATATATATATATATATATGGTCATATATATATATGAGGTCCGTCTGATCCAATGTGTCATTCAAAGCTCTTGTTTCTTTATTGATTTTCTACTTAGAAGATCTGTCTGTTACTGAGAGTGGTCTGTTAAGATCCTCTACAATTAATATATTCACAGTAATTCAGTAATGTAGCAGGATACAATATGAATGCACAGAAATCAGTTACTTTCTTATACACTAAGAATGAAAATATAGAAAGGGAAATTAGAAAATTGATTCCATTTACTATAGCACCAAGAACCATAAAACACCTGGGAATAAACCTAACCAAAGAGGTAAAGGGTCTGTACCAGAGGAACTACAGAACACTCATGAAAGAAATGGAAGAAGACACAAAAAGATGGAAGAGCATTCCATGCTCATGGATCAGAAGAATAAACATTGTTAAAAATGTCTATGCTGCCCAGAGCAATCTATACTTTCAATGACATCCCAATCAAAATTCCACTGGCATTTTTCAAAGAGCTGGAGCAAACAATCCTGAAATTTGTATGGAACCAGAAGAGACCCTGAATTGCTAAGGAAATGTTGAAAAAGAAAAACAAAAAAGGGGCCATCACATGGCCTGATTTCAAGCTTTACTACAAAGCTGTGATCACCAAGACAGCACGCTACTTGCACAAAAACAAACACATAGACCAGTGGAACAGAATAGAGAGCCCATATATGGACACACAACTCCATGACCAACTAATCTTCAACAAAGCAGGAAAAAATACCCAGTGGAAAAAAGACACTCTCTGCAATAAATGGTGCTAGGGAAATTGGACAGCTATATATAGAAGAATGGAGTTTGATCATTTTTTTACACCATACACAAAGATAAACTCAAAATTGATAAAAGACCTCTATGTGAAGCAGGAATCTATCAAAATCTTAGAGGAGAACACAAGCAGTAGCCTCTTCAACATCGGCAAGAGGAACTTCTTTCAAGGCATGTCTCCAAAGGCAAGGGAAACCAAAGCAAAAATGAACTTTTGGGACTTCATCAAGATCAAAGCCTTCTGCACAGAAAAGGAAACAGTCAATGAAAGAAAGATGCAACCCATGGAATGGGAGAAGATATTCACAAATGACACTACAGACAAAGGGCTGATATCCAAGATCTATAAAGAACTCCTCAAACTCAACACCCACAAAACATATTATCACATCAAAAAATGGGCAGAAGACATGAACAGTCACTTCTCCAATGAAGACATACAAATGGCTATCAGACACATGAAAAAGTGTTCATCATCATTAGCTATCTGGGAGATTCAAATCAAAACCACATTGAGATCAGGTAACGTGATGCCCCCAGTTTTATTTTTGTTTTTCAACATTTCCTTAGCGATTTGGGGTCTCTTCTGATTCCATACAAATTTTAGGATTATTTGCTCCAGCTCTTTGAAAAATACCGGTGGAATTTTGATCGGAATGGCATTAAAAGTATAGATTGCTCTAGGCAGTACAGACATTTTAACAATGTTTATTCTTCCAATCCAATAGCATGGAATGGTCTTCCATCTTTTTGTGTCTTCTTCAATTTCTTTCATGAGTGTTCTGTAGTTCCTTGAGTAAAGATCCTTTACCTCTTTGGTTAGGTTTATTCCCACATATTGATGGTTCTTGGTGCTATAGTAAATGGAATCGATTCTCTAATTTCCCTTTCTGTATTTTCATTGTTAGTGTATAAGAAAGCCACTGATTTCTGTACATTGACTTTGTATCCTGTCACGTTGCTGAATTGCTGTATGAGTTCTAGTAGTTTGGGGGTGGAGTCTTTTGGGTTTTCCATATAAAGAATCATGTCATCTGCAAAGAGAGAGAGTTTGACTTCTTCATTGCCAATTTGGATACCTTTTGTTTCTCTTTGTTTTCTGATTGCTGTTGCTAGGACTTCTAATACTATGTTGAACAAGAGTGGTGAGAGTGGGCATCCTTATCGTGTTCCTGATCTCAACGGGAAGGCTGCAAGCTTTTTCCCAGAGGATGATATTTGCTGTGGGTCTTTCATAGATAGATTTTATGAAGCTCAGGAATATTCCCTCTATCCCTATACTTTGAAGCGTTTTAATCAGGAATGGATGCTGGATTTTGTCAAATGCTTTTTCTGCATCAATTGAGAGGACCATGTGGTTCTTCTCTCTTCTCTTATTAATTTGTTCTATTTGAGATACCACCTCCCACCAGTTAGAATGGCCAAAATTAATGAGACAGGAAAAAATAAGTGTTGGAGAGGATGTGGAGAAAGAGGAACCCTCTTACACTGTTGGTGGGAATGCAAGTTGGTGCAGCCACTTTGGCAAACAGTGTGGAGATTCCTTAAGAAATTAAAACTAGAGCTACCTTATGACCCTGCAATTGCATTTTTGGGTATTTACCCCCAAGATACAGATGTAGTGAAAAGAAAGGCCACCTGTACCCCAATGTTCATAGCAGCAAAGGCCACAGTCGCCCAACTGTGGAAAGAACCAAGATGCCCTTCAATGGACAAAGAAGATATGGTCCATATATACAATGGAATATTTTGCCTCAATCAGAAAGGATGAATACCCAACTTTTGTATCAACATGGATGGGACTGAAAGAAATTATGCTGAGTGAAATAAGTCAAGCAGAGAGAGTCAATTATCATATGGTTTTACTTACTTGTGGAGCATAAGGAATAACACAGAGGACATTGGGAGAAGGAGAGAAATGAGTTGAGGGAAATTGGAGGGGGAGACAAACCATGAGAGACTGTGGACTCTGAGAAACTGAAACTGAGGGTTTTGGAGGGAGTGGAGTGGGTGTTAGGTGAACCTGGTGGTTGGTATTAAGGAGGGCATATATTGCATGGGGCACTGGGTGTGGTGCATAAACAATGAACCTTGGAACACTGAAAAAATAAAATAAAAATTTAAAAATGTCTAAGTTACCTAGAGCACTCTACACCTTCAGTACAATCCCTATCAAAATACTACTGACATTTTTCACATTGCTGGAACAAATAATCCTAAAATGTGTACAACAACACAAAAGACCTGGAATAGCCAAAACTATCTTGAAAAAGAAAAGCAAAGGTAGAGGCTTCACAATTCCAGACTTTTAGCTCTTTTACAAAACTGTCATCATCAAGACATCATGGTATTTGCACAAAAACAGACTCATAGATCAACGAAACAGAATAGAAAATTGAGAAATGGACCCTCAACTCTATGGTCAACTACTCTTTGGCAAAACAGGAAAGAACATCCAATGGAAAAAAGACAGTCTTCTCAACAAATGGTGCTGGGAAAATTAGACAGCCACCTGCAGAAGAATGAAACTGGACCATTTCCTTACAACACACAAAAATAAACTAATGATGGATGAAAGACCAAACTGTGCAAAAGAAGTCCATCAAAACCTTAGAGGAGAACATAGGCAGGAACCTCTTCAACCTTGGCTGCAGCAAATTCTTCATTTTCTCTCTCTAAAATAAACTATAATTTTATTTCTTCTATACTTTCATACTATTACATGGGATTTAACTTTACTTCTTTTTTTAAATTTTTTCCTTTTTTATTAATTTTTTTAAATTTTTTATAAACATATAATGTGTTTTTATCCCCAGGGGTACAGGTCTGTGAATCACCAGGTTTACACATTTCACAGCACTCACTATAGCACATACCCTCCCCAATGTCCATAACCGCATCACCCTCTCCCGACCCCTCTCCCCCCAGCAACCCTCAGCATGTTTTGTGAGGTTGAGTCTTTTATGGTTTGTCTCCCTCCCGATCCCATCTTCTTTCATTTTTTCTTTTCCTACCCCCCAAACTCCCACGTTGCATCTCCACTTCCTCATATCAGGGAGATTATATGATAGTTGTCTTTCTCCGATTGACTTATTTCGCTAAACATTATACCCTCTAGTTCCATCCACATTATCACAAAAGGCAAGATTTCATTTCTTTTGATGGCTGCATAGTATTCCATTATATATATATACCACATCTTCTTTATCCATTCATCTGTTGGTGGACATCTAGTTTCTTTCCATAGTTTAGCTATTGTGGATGTTGCTGCTATAAACATTCAGGTGCATGTTCCCCTTCAGAGCACCATGTTTGTATCTTTAGGGTATATACCCAGTAGTGCAATCGCTAGGACATAGGGCAGCTCTATTTTCAGCTTTTTGAGGAACCTCCATGCTGTTTTCCAGAGTGGTGCCTGCAGCAAATTCTTGCTAGACACATCTCCAAAGGCAAGGGAAACAAAGACAAAAATGAACTACTGGGGCTTTGTCGAGATAAAAACCTTCTGCAAGGAGAAGGAAAAAAATCAACAAAACTAAAAGGCAACCTATTGAATGGAAGAAGATATTTGCAAATGACATTTCAGATAAAGGGCTAGTATCTAAAATCTAGAAAGAACTTATCAAACTTAACACACAAAAAAATAAGAAATCCAGGGAAGAAATGGGCAAATGACATAAATAGACATTATTTCAAAGAATGCATACAGATGGCCAACAGACATCTGAAGAGATGGTCAACATCACTTATCATTAGGTAAATACAAATGAAAACCATGATGAGATATTACATCCCACCTGTCAGAATGGCTTAAAATGACAACAGAAGAAAGAATGATGTTGGTGAGCTTGCAGAGAAAGGGAAACACTCTTGGACTGTTGGTGGGAATGCAAACTGGTGCAGCCACTCTACAAAGCAGTGTGGAGATTCCTCAAAAAGTTAAAAATAGAACTACCCTATGACCCAGCATTGTACCACCAGGCATTTACTGAAAGGATTCAAAATTACTGTTTTGAAGGGGAACATGCACCTGAATGTTTATAGCAACATTATCAACAATAGCCAAATTATGGAAAGAGCCCAAATGTGCATCAACTCAGGAATGGATAAAGAAATTGTGGTATATATATATATATATATATACCACAAGTATGTATGTATGTATATGTATATGTATATGTATATGTGTGTATATATATGTATACACACACACACACACACAATTCCATACAATGGAATATAACTCAGCCATCAAAAAGAATGAATGAAATCTTGCCATTTGCAATGACCTGGATGGAACTAGAGGATATTATGCTAAGAGAAATAAGTCAGTCAGAAAAAGAAAAATACCATATGATTTCACTCATATGTGGATTTAAGAAGCAAAAAAGATGAACATAGGGAAAGGAAAAACAAGAAAGGGATACAAACCATAAGAGTCTCTTAAATATATAGAACAAACTGAAGATTAATGGACAGGAGGTAAGTGGGAGATGGATTAAATGAGTGATGGTATTAAGTAGGGCACTTGTCATAAGAACTGGGCAATTATATGTAAGTGATGATTTTATGTAAGTGAATTCTACCCTTAAAACTAATATTACACTGCTACTAAGAAGAACTTAAATAAAAACTTGAAACAAAAAAATGAAGAAAAAAATTTTAATCACACTTAATTTCATCTGAACAATTTCTATTGTAGTTAAAGTATATGACACTCAAAGAGATTAACTTCTCCATATCATGCAGCTATTTAGAAGTGCTCCTGTGACAAGAGTATCAGTTTCTGATTTTCCAACCTCTTTTCACTCTGCCAGGGGATCTGTCCATACATTTGTAATGCTACATTCTTTCATCTGTAAGTAATGAAGTGTCTGAAATTTTACCAGTCCACTGGAATTAATTTATTTCACCTTTATTGTATGTGTTTATGTATGTGTGTATACATATATATATATATATATGTAATATATGTATAAATAAAGTATTTATGAATGATTCTTAAAGTCCTTTGACCACATTCATTTGAAGCTTAAATGTAATACAAAAATTTTATAATCCAGATTGCAATGACTTTCAATAATTTGTTATAGTCCATATTAAGGCAATTGTTCCTTTAAGTTACACCAAAAGTATTCTAAAATAATTCAGAGAGCAACATATTCTACTTTTAGACAAAAGAAAAGATAGAAGTGAGACAGCAGATGTGGTCTACAAAGGGCTTAGAAACTGGGTCCCCACCCCCCGCCCCGCCACCGCCAATGTAGAAACTGTGAACAGTTGAATGAATTTCTTTGATGCAATCACACTAGGAAAAGAAGGATCATAGGCTATATATAGTTAAAGATTTCTTCTACTACCCTCTGTGTGTCAGTATTCTATAGATAAAGCATCTTTGTGCCAAAGAACACCAAATGATGTCAATGCATGCTTCACAGTATGGCTGTACTGTTAGTGCGGAGAACATGGCACCAAGGAGGAATTCTGAGTGGCCAAATTAGAAGAAACAAAGACAAAATTCTTCTTCCTCCAAACTTTCTAGATAAAGAAACCTTTGGATGTGGGAAATTGGAGGTCAGTTGATACCAGACACACTACATGAACTGGTTTCTTAGTTGGAATGTAAATCCCAGTGCCCTGTGTTATAGCAGTTTTTATAATCAGACAGAACCTTCTAATATAATACCATAAGCTGAGTACAACCTGTGCTGAGCACTCTAATGCAATCAAAAGTGAGTATATAAGCTTCAGGGTCAATGAGCAAGAAAAAGGATAAAAAATGAGGCAACTCTGGATTCAAATGGAAATAAATCAAGCCATCAAGCAGAGTGCAGCTCCTTCTCTGGGAATAAACAATTTGGCATTATTAAAAGGCTACTAATCTGAACTCTGAAACCTATTTTAAGCAACACCTTACCTTAGCTTTGGGGAGTATGGTAAGTGAAAGTGAGTGAAGCTCTGCTTATAGATACATAGAGTTACCAATAGAAGTTCACAAGTATTCTCTTTGTATTTTAAAGCCATCTAGCACAAGGAAGTATGGAATCTGCAAGGAAAATTTGTCCATTTTCAAAAGATTATTTAGATATAATGTCCCTTTCATTGCTTATTTTCTCATTTCTTCATGAGGTACACTGACAAAAATTTTGTGTCCTCCTGTCTGTCATAAAGTTAAGCAATTAGGAAGAGAATGAAGTCGAGGGGCACCCTCTGGTTCCAAGTGGTTTAGATGCATCTCTGGCTTTATCACCTTCCTTTAGAATTAAAGCTTTAAGGGTTAACTTGTTATCACTCCCTCATCAGAACACAGACATGAAGGGTAGAAGAAGAAATTTCCCATAGTACAGCTCTTAGAAAAGAGGCAATAGAGACTGAAATATGCAAATAAGATGATCTGCTTGGGCTAAAAAAGAAAAGAAAAGAAAAGAAAAAAACAGGATCTATGGAGCCCAAGAATTCAAACACCAGTGTAGACAAATTACTGCCAGCTTAAAGTCATTACTTCAAGATTCCTCTAGGACTAGAAATGAAAATTAAACCTGAGTTCTAGCCTATTGTTATTACTTGACTTACTACAACATACAATATTTGTGTTATTTATTCCACTGTGGATTAAAAGAAGAAAACTACAATTTATTGAATGCCTACTTGCTGTGTTTCAGACACTTTCCCTACAAGAACCTTGCACATAAGACATTATCCATACTTTACAGACAAAATTGAGGGTCACAGAAGTTTAAAAAAAAAATTACCCAAATCCACATAGATGGTAAGCAGCAAGGCAATATTCAAAGTCAGACACCCCCCCCACACACACACAAAACCCCTCAGGCTACACAGCACAGAACTCGGACACCCAAAAAGCACACATCAGTGCTAGTTTCCTTTACCTTCTTTCCTGTATAAGTCAATTCATGTCTCTTCTTTTAAATAAACAGGTAGGTAGGTAGGTAGATAGATGATAGATATAGATAGATGATAGTACATGATAGATGATAGATAGATAGACGATAGATAGATGATAGGTAGATAAGTAGGTAGGTAGCTAGATGATAGATGATAGTTACAGATAGATGATATTAGATGATAGATGATAGATAGACTATAGACAGATGATAGATCAAAGATAGATGATAGATGATTGATAGAAGAGATAGATAGATGATAGATAGATGATAGATAAATGATAGATAGAGGATAGATAGATAATAGATTTTTGGATTTTTAAAATATTAACATCTTCTCAATACTTCACTTAGCAGTATCTTTCCCTTTTGTCAAGAGGATTTAATAAGACCATTCAACCCTTCTTCCTCAAATTCTCAAGATGAATTTTATCAGCTCTGATGTTGTTGAATTGCTCCTCTGGCTGGGTTTCTTAAAAACCAATCAACCAATAAACAAATCACATATCATTCAAATTAGTTTATTCCAAGTAGCACTAAAAAATGCATTAGAGTCTGTAATTGTTTACAAATGGTGCAATTCCAGGGACTGGAGGAGAGTTATGTTGCCTCTCAAAGCACACCACATAAACTCCAGATTTGAATATTTAGAGTCTTAGGGGAATAACTGAGAAGCTTTATTTTCCAGCAACATTACTCTCTAGTCCCTATTGCTATTTTCTTTCAAATCCTTGCCTCACTTCACCAATACCTTTCCTGACGAGTTTTGTCAGTCTCAGTCAGCCAAGCCTGTGGGAATAAATGGTTGAGCTCCACCTATGTGTGACAAAATACTCACATTTCTATAGCTCTCCTTCAACAAGTAATCTGAGAATGTGGGATGGGCCAATCAGCAATTCCTCTCTGATTAGTTTGGCAACAGAATACAGATGATCCAGATAATGTGGGTGTTATCAGTGCAACATCAAGTTCCTTCGTTCACTCATTCATCCACTGGAAGGAATTTATTAACTCCTTAATTGATAGACACTATACTTGGTACTAAAATTACAAATATGAGAAGACACTGTCCCTGTCCTTTAGGAGTTTACATGTTCGTCAGGGAGACTAACATATGAGAAAGTAATAGATATGAATACACATGACCAAGAGAACTGTGTTTGCAGTGAAGTGATTAGCTGACTGATTAAAAGTGTGGACTCTGAGAAACAAACGGGATTTTGGAGGGGATGAGGGTGGGGGTTTAGGTGAGCCTGGTGGTGGGTATTAAGGAGGGCATGTATTGCATGGAGCACTGGGTGTGGTTCATAAACAATGAATCTTGGAACACTGAAGAAATAAAATAATTTTTTTAAAAATGTGAAGAAAAGGGGTTCAAAGAATCTTAATAGGGGAATTTTGAAGTGTGTCTCCAGAAATGGCCAGGAGTCATCTGAGATTGCTTGGGAAGACTACTCTGGGCATATACAAATATGAACTATGTGTAAGGTCTTAAAGTAAGAAGACCATGCTCAGCTCAGGTGATCTGAAAATAATTCCACATAGCTAAAACACAGGTTGTACATGCCAGAAGGATAGGCAGAGGCTGGATCACAATGACCATTATAGGCCTAGCTAAGAGCATCTGTCTTCATCTATTAGCAATGAAGCATCATCAAAATCACAAGATCATATATTCATTTTGGAAATATTTTTTTTGTGGCAGAGGAGTAAGACTGGAAGTGTGAGGACCAATTTGGAAACTAGTATAATAATTCAGATAAAAGATGACAGAGGTTACCTGGAGTGCAAAAGAAGGTCTGATGTAGAAAATATTTCTGAAAAGATTTGGGTTTAGATGTTATACAGTGAATGAACGAGACAAAGGTGTCTATGGTGACATGCTACATTTCTGGCTTGAGTTACCAAATAGAATAACTTTGTAGAAAGTAAAAATGGGGGGGGAGACTTTGGTGAAAGTTCAAACTTCATTGGTATTTTCTTTAGATGGTATTAAATTTAGGTCAGGTCACTGGTCACATACAGAAATCAGAAGTTCAAAATTGACTAGCAAGTCTACTTGTGTGCTGCATTTGGCCAGCACATCAACCACTGGTTCACATTTTCACATTATTTAAAATATGAATTAGTTGGGGCACCTGGGTGTCTCAGTGGGTTAAGCCTCTGCCTTTGGCTCAGGTCATGATCTCAGGATCCTGGGATCGAGTCCCGCATCAGACTCCCTGCTCAGCAGGGAGCCTGCTTCCCCCTCTCCCTCTCTGCTCCCCACACTTGTGCTCTCTCTCATTCTCTCACTCTCTGTCAAAATAAATAAATTCTTTTAAAAAATTATGAAGTAGTTAACAATGTTTAGAAATTGGGAGATGACAACCAAAAAAAAAAAAAAGTTCCTTGATTTCTGTCTTTTCTCAAGCCAAATGTCCAGCAACCCTGGGCCAACATTTCCTCTCAACAGTCAGCCAGATCTGAATAGTTACAATCTCATTTTGGACTGGGCATATGGAGGTCAGTTAATGAGAGTTCCCATCATTGTTGAGTGTCTCCCTGCCCTGAAGGTGGTTTCATTCACTTAGATGAGTACAGACATATGGATCTTCTTAAGGAAATCAATTTCCCAAATCCTCAACTTCTACATGTATTCTTTCCTAAAAATTTTCTAAGAACACATGCTGCACTTAAAGTAAGCCCTTCTTCCACTTAAACAAAAGAAATTACCCATTACCTAAACCTTAACATGGTGCATTGCCCAAGGCTGTACGGCCCTCTCCAAACAAAGAGATCATTTGAAATATTGGTCATACAGATGCCTCCTTTTTTTAAATTAACATATACTGTTTGCTTCAGGGGTACAGGTCTGTGAATCCTCAGTCTTATACAATTCACGGCACTCACCATAGCACATACCCTCCCCAATGTCCATAACCCAGCCACCCTATCCCTATCCCCCCACCCCCCAGCAACCCTCAGTTTGTTTCCTGAGATTAAGAGTCTCTTATGGTTTGTCTCTCTCCCCATTCCCATCTTGTTTCATTTTTTCCACTCCCTTCCCTCCACACCTCCCCAAACTGCCCTTCAAATTCCTCATATCAGAGAGATCATATGATAACTGTCTTTCTCTGATTTACTTATTTCGCTTAGCATAATACCCTCTAGTTCCATCCATGTCATGGCAAATGGCAAGATTTCATTTTTTGATGACCACATCTTTATCCATCCAACAGATCCCTCCTTTAATGACTGATGAAGGTATTTCTCTGTTTTGTACACATTTCTGTTAAGAATAAAGTATGACATTAAAATGGAGGTATTGGGGGTGCCTGGGCAGCTCAGTGGGTTAAAGCCTTTGCCTTTGGCTTGGGTCATGATCCCAGGGTCCTGGGATTGAGCCCCGCATCAGGCTCTCTGCTTGGCAGGGAGCCTGCTTCCTCCTCTCTCTCTCTGCCTGCCTCTCTGCCTACTTGTGATTTCTGTCTGTCAAATGAATAAATAAAATATTTTTAAAAAATTAAATAAAATGGAGGTATTTGGCTCTCTTTAAATACTCTGAATTTATACATAATTCAGAATAAGATAGAAAATATGATTTAAAAATTGTATTTAATTTCCTCACAATGGAGGAAAGTCCTAAGTCCTAAGAGGACAGGGCAAAAAATCATTAGTATGATTGATATTAGTATGATTAGTATGATTAATCATTAATTATTAGTATGATTAATATGACATTCTGCATGCTAAAAAGATCTTTTTTTCAAGTATTGAAATATATGCAATTCTGTTAATAATTCTTATTACTCATACTTGGAATTTGTTATTTGCTCAGAAGAAAAGCACCTTTGAACAGCAAGAACAGTAAAGATTACCGATGAAGTTTTAAATTTAGCTACTGTATTTTAGGACTACCAAAATTTTCCCAGAAGTAGCATCCATGAAAGTCATTCTTAAAGATGAAATATAGGAAACTCATACATGCATTATAATAACTGGTGGAGAAAATTTCAAAAATCTGAGAGAATTTTGAATACAGAAAACAATAGAAATACTTTTTTAAAAATGCCTGACAAACAATATCCAGGAAAAATGAGTAAGAGGAGGGAGAAAGTGTAAGTGTACCAATATCTTCATTTTTCACAGTAGGGAAACAATTGATATTACCTAAATTTGGAAAATCTAGGGGCACCTGTGTGACTCATTTGTTTCAGAGACTGACTCCTGATTTCTGCTCATGTCATGATCTCAGGGTTGTGAAATCAGAGCCCCACATGGAGTGTGTTTAAGATTCTGTCTTTCTCTCCCTCTGCCCCTACCCACCAAAAAAATTATTTTTGGAAATTTGAATTGAAAAAACATTTATTATCATCCCAATATTGTTCATACTCTTTTCCTCTTATCCTTAAAGAATCTAAAAGACAGTATATCAAATAAACTTATCTTCCTTTATTTTCACTTCAAAAAAATTACAAGAAAAAAATGAATTAAGATACTGAGTAAAATTGTTAATTTTTTATTTTTTATTTATTTTTAAGACACATTTTTTATTTTTAAATTATGTTATGTTATTCACCATATAGTCCATCATTAATTTTTGATGTAGTGTTCCATGATTCGTTGTTTGTGTATTACACTCAGTACTCCATGCAATACAAGCAATACATGCCCTCCTTTATTCCCATCACCAGGCTAACCCATCCCCCAACCCCACTCCCAAAACCCTCAGTTTTTTTCCTAGAGTCCATAGTCTCTCATAGTTCATCTTCTCCTCTGATTCCCCCCCTTCATTTTTCTCTTCCTTCTCCTAATATCTTCCATGCTATTCCTTATGTTCCACAAGTAAGTGAAGCCATATGATAATTGACTTTCTCTGTCTGATTTATTCCACTTAACATAACCTCCTTCCATCCCATCCATGTTGATGCAAAAGTTGGGTATTCATCCTTTCTGATGGCTGAGTAACATTCTGCTGTACATATGGACCACATCTTCTTTATCCATTAATCTATCAAAGGGCATCTTGGCTCTTTCCACAATATGGCTATTGTGCATTGTTGCTATGAACACTGGGGTGCATATGGTTCTTCTTTTCACTATATCTATATTTGGAGCAAATACCCAGTAGTGCAATTGCAGGATCATAGGGTTGGTTTGTTTGTTTGTTTGTTTGTTTTTAACAAATATCTTGTTTATTGAAGATAGTACTGTTTTTTTCTTTTTTAAAAAAAGATTGTATTTTATTTATTTGACAGAGAGAAAGATAGCAAGAGAGGGAACACAGCATGGGGAACAGGAGAGGGAGAAGCAGAATGTCTATTGAGCAGGGATCCTGATGCAAGTCTTGATCCTAGGACCCTGGGATGAGAACCTGAGCTGAAGGCAGCCACTTAATGACTGAGCCACCCAAGTGCCCTCAAAGATAGTAGCATTTTCAAATGTATATTTGGAAGTATAAGGAAGGTACAATGGGCTTTGAGAAACAAGGCTGAGTAGGATGCAACTTTCAACTAAAAACTTGTTTCATGAAGGTAGAAGCATTTCAGAAGTTTGTGTGAAAGCATAAAGGTAGTGCCATATATGTAACTCTGAGGATCAAGAATATGCAGAATGCTTCTCTCAACCAATATTTGTTTCATAAAGATAGATGTCTTTTCAAATATATGTGTGGAAGCATAGAGTGCCATATACTTAACTAGGAAGCAACATTTTATAGACACCTTCCTTCATAGTATCTGTAGTATAGATCCTTTCCTTCCTACTTTTCAGATACTGATTTTTTTTAATTTTATTTTATTCTTTTTCAATGTTCCAAGATTCATTGTTTATGCACCACACCCAGTGCTCCATGCAATACATGCTGTCCTTAATATGCACCACCAGGTTCACCCAACCCCTTACCCTTCTCCCCTCCAAAACCCTCGGTTTGTTTCTCAAAGTCCAGTCTCTCATGGTTCATATCCCCTTTCAAATTCCCCCAACTCACTTCTTTCCAACTCCGAATGTCCTCTGTGTTATTCTTTATGCTCCACAAGTAAGTGAAACCATATGATAATTGACTCTCTCTGCTTGACTTATTTCACTCAGCATAGTCTCCTTCAGTCCTTCCACGTTGATACAAAAGTTGGGTATTCATCCTTTCTGATGAAGGCATAATATCCCATTAAAAATAGAGTTACCTGATCCTTTCCTTCTTTGACTAGGTTTGTTCATAGGTAACAGGTTTTTTCATGCTATTTTAAGTGAATAGATTACCTAATTTTTCTCAATCATACTTTTAATGCATAGAAATACAACTGATTTCTGTGCATTGATTTGTATCCTGATTCTTTATGTGTAAAACCCAAAAGACTCCACCCCAAAATTGTTAAATCTTTATTTAAGATTACATAAGTGATATGATGAGATGATATAAATGATTTTTTTCAAATTCTCCATCCAACTAAAGTTAACACTGATTATTTTTCATTATTATATTTTATGTTATATTAGTCACCATACAGTACATCATTAGTTTTTGATGTAGTGTTCCAAGATTCATTGTTTATCTATAACACCCAGTGCCCAGTGCAATGCATGTCCTCCTTAATACCCATTTCATATGATGGAATTTGTGGTGATTTTTTGTGGTTTTCCTTTAGAATTTTTTGTATTGCTTGATTATCTCATAAATGATATGTATGCATCCTTTTAAATTAAAAAATCCCTTAAAAATAAAATATAAAACAATTTATGATTACACTTGCAAAAGCACAAAGTGTACACAGGAAAAGACTTTGGAGCCAACTAGGAATAAGACAGAACTGGAAAGCAGAAGAAGGAATTTTTAAGGTGTGCTATGGTGGACTCATAATTTAACCCCTTTAATGTACTTTAAGGAACCCAGTAGGGATTAGAATTACTTTTTTTATTATGTATTTTATGTGTTATACAAGATACAATATAACAAAAATCATATATATATATATAACATGTATGATACATATATGTAAATATGAATGAAAACCTTAGACACTGGAATTCACATCTCTATCTCATACTGCATCTTTCCTTTCAACCTCACCATCACATACATACAAGTAAATGAAAATTTCTTGAGCAGTTGTCCTTCCAGCTCTAAAATCCCAGGATCCTTTTTTTTTTTTTTTTTTTTTTTTTTTTTGGTAAACATTTACTTCTACCTTTTTTTCAACATATAATGTATTCTTTGCTTCAGGGGTACAGGTCTGTGAATCCTCAGTCTTATACAATTCACGGCACTCACCATAGCATATACCCACCCCAATGTCCATAACCCAGCCACCCTATCACTATCCTCCCAACCCCCAGCAACCCTCAGTTTGTTTCCTGAGATTCAGTCTCTTATGCTTTGTCTCCCTTTCCAGTCCCATCTTGTTTAATTTTTCCCCTCCCTTCCCCCCACAAAAACCCACCCTGCCTTTCAAATCTCTCTGATATGATGAATTAGAGTTACTTTTTAAAAATGATCAATGATGTAATTTATTGTGCAAAAAATGCAGCCTAGATACAGTTTATATTTTTATTCTCTACACTTCTGGCATACATATATACATACATATGTATTTTTAAATTTTATTTTATTTATTTTTCAGTGTTCCAAAATTCATTGTTTATGTTTCATACCCAGGGCTCCATGCAATACGTACCCTCCATAATACCCACCACCAGGCTCACCCAACATCCACCCTTCTCCCCTCTAAACCCTCAGTTTCTTTCTCAGATCCACAGTCTCATGGTTTCTCCCCCACTCCAATTTCCCCCAACTCACTTCTCTTCAACATCTCCCAATGTCTTCTGTGTTATTCCTCATGCTCCACAAGTAAGTGAAACCATATGATAATTGACTCTCTGCTTGACTTATTTCACTCACCATAATCTCTTCCAGTCCCATCCATGTTGACACAAAAGTTGGGTATTCATCCTTTCTGATGGAGGCATAATACTCAATTGTACATATGGACCATATCTTCTTTATCCATTCATCTGTTGAAGGGCAACTTGGTTCTTTCCACATTTTGGCGACTATGGCCATTGCTGCTATGAACATTGGGGTACAGATGGCCCTTCTTTTCATTACCTCTGTATCTTTGGGTTAAATACCCAGTAGTGCAATTGAAGGATCATAGGGAAGCTCTATTTTTAATTTCTTAAGGAATCTCCACACAGTTTTCCAAAGTGGCTGTGCCAACTTGCATTCCCACCAACAGTGTAAGAGGGTTCCCTTTTCTCCACATCCTCTCCAACACTTGTTTTTTCCTGTCCTATTAATTTTGGCCAGGTGGTATCTCAATGTGGTTTTGATTTGAATCTCCCTGATGACTAGTGATGACGAACATTTTTTCATGTGTCTGATAGCCATTTGTATGTCTTCATGGGAGAAGTGTCTGTTCATGTCTTCT
>NW_022632133.1:0-16604 GCF_010015895.1 Lontra canadensis | reverse complement strand
TGCTTAGCGAAATAAGTCAATCGGAGAAAGACAACTATCATATGATCCCCCTGATATGAGGGAGAGGAGATGCAACATGGGGGGTTAAGGGGGTAGGAGAAGAGTAAATGAAACAAGATGGGATTTGGAGGGAGACAAACCATAATAAGTGACTCTTAATCTCACAAAACAAACTGTGGGTTGATGCGGGGAGAGGGGTTGGGAGAGGGGGGGTGGGGTTTTGGACATTGGGTAGGGTATGTGCTATGGTGAGTGCTGTGAAGTGTGTAAACCTGGCAATTCACAGACCTGTACCCCTGGGGATAAAAATATATGTGTATAAAAAATTAAAAGAAAAAAAAAAGAAAAGGTCTCAAGTCAATAGCCTTAACTCCCTCCTAAAGGAAACTAGAAAAAGAGCAAAATAAACAGAAGGAAGGGAGTAAAATATAAGTTAAAAGCAGAAATCTATGGAGGGGCACCTGGGTGGTTCAGTCAGTTAAGTGTCTGCCTTTGGCTCAGTCATAATTCCTGGGGGTGCTGTGATTGAGCCCCTAGTCAGTCTCCCTGCACAGTGGAGAGTCTGCATATACCCGTCCCTCTGCCTGTCACCCCCATACCCCGCTTGTGCATGCACTCTCTCCCCTGCAAATAAATAAATAAAATCTTAAAAAAAAAAAGAAATCTATGGAAATCTGGTTCTTGAAAAGATCAATAAAATTGAGAAACTTCTAGCAAGAGTGGTAAAGGAAAAATAAGAATACGAGAATCATCAATTACAGAATTAAAAGTAAGGATGTCACTACACACTCCAAAAACATTTACAAGGTAAGTAAATAGAAGAAACATATCTATACACATACATCTGACAATTCAGATGCCTCAAAAACTAACTAAACTAATGCCTCAAAAAGCAAAAACTACTAAGCTGAAGGCAGACATTTAACTGACTGAGCCACACAGGTGCCCTGCATAATTATGTTTTAATGAAAGTATACCTAAAAACAAAACAAAACAAAACAAAACAAACAACAAAAACACCTCCCCAAAACTGAAGTCTCCTGGGCCTAATGATTTCACTGGAGAATTCTAAGAAACATTTAAATAAGAATTAAGAACAATTCCACTTAGAGTGCCTGGGTGGCTCAGTGGGTTGAGTGTCCTACTCTTGATTTCAGCTCAGGTCATGGTCTCAGGGTCGTGGGATTGAGCCCCACATCTGAGTCCACACTCAGTGTAGAGTCCGCTTATCTTTCTCCTTCCCCCTGCCTGTGCATACTCTCCTCTCTCAAATAAATAAGTAAAATAATTTTTTAAAAATTATATTAGGAGCACCTGGGTGGCTCAGTGGGTTAAAGCCTCTGCCTTCAGCTCGGGTCACGATCTCGGGATCCTGGGATCAGACCCCACATCGGGCTCTCTGCTCAGCTGGGAGTCTGCTTCCTCCTCTCACCCTCCCAGCTCACGTGTTTTCTCTCTCTCTCACTGTCTCTTAAATAAATAAAATCTTTAAAAATAAATAAATAAATAAATAAATAAAAATTATATTAAAAAGGGAAGAATTCTACTCAACCTACCACCAGAGAATCAACTTGCTCTATGAAACCAGTATAAGCAGACATCAAAACCAAAGTATAAAAAAAGAAAACTATAACCAAATATTTCTTGTGAACATAAATGCAAAATTCCTCAACAAAATATTAATAGAAAGAATTGAGCAATCCTTAAAGGATTATACACAATGACTAAGTGAGGTTTTCCGGAGATGCAAGGCTGGTTCAATGTTCAAAATCAAGCAGGTAAAGATGCCCTAAAAGCAGTTCCAATGACCTAGTCCCCAGCAAAACAACTACTGCTACAGAAAATAACTAAACAAAAAACAAACAAAACCCCCCACACACAAAACAAAACAAACAAACAAACACAAAAAAACCCACACACAAACCTCAACAATTTAACGTCTTAAAGGAATTGTGGTAAGAGCATAAAACAAATGAAATAGCATTTATTCAAAAAAATGTACTGTACTAAATCTTGGTAAGAATAGGGAGTCTTTGGCACTTGAGCCATGATCCACTTTCTCTATCTTCCTTCCAGGCCAATACTACGTAAGTTCCATTTCAGTGTGGCCAACAAGATGGGAATCCCTCTATGTTTAGATACTAGATTCTAGATCCTAGTCAAGGGATACAGAATCTCCACAGAAGTGGAAGGCCACTAGCATTTTTTATACATCTCGACTCTGTGTTACAGATTTTAAAATGGAAGATGGTGTGCCCAAAAGTTGGAGGCCTCAACACAGCCCTCACTCACAGAGTAGAAACTAGATTCAAACACAGAGAGCAAAAAATACTGAAGCCATGTCTCTGCTCAGGGTCAGAAGAAAGAGTAAGGAAACAGCTGATGGAGAACCTTGACATGTACCAAAATCCCCAGTAGGCAGAACAGTGACTGCCAAAGAAGGCAATAAAAATATATTTGGTAATTGAATAAATGAATGACAAAATGGCCTACAGAAAAAAAATTAGTTTATATAGCTTTTAAGTCCCTTTGCAAGCATTCCTGGTTCTTCAGTTTCTCTGACTTCATAAGAGGACCAGTTAAACAACAAGGCATTTGAGAAAATCTCTACAGGATAGTAGTGCATCTGCACAGAAGCTAACTTACTATAAACAGTTCCCTTAAAGATGAAAAAATTGCTCTTAACAGAACTTATCTGGGTTTATCACTAGAACTTTAAGTCAATAACAACTGCCAGGCAAAACTGAGATTCCTGTTGGCAGGCCACGCACAAAGACAAATGTGTTAGACAAGTTTATAAGAAAACACCAACCTGCAGCACTACAAAACCTACGGCAGAGAAAAATCCTTTGGAGGACAGGTAGTAAAACGGAAATAATAAATAGGTCACGTCCTTATTTGGGCAATTAATATGTAGCCTTGGGTAAATTCTGTTTCTATTTTGGCCAGTTCCATCAACTCTAACCTATGGGAATAGTCTAATTCATCTGTCTCTTGAGGGAGGAAAGGCCAAATTTAGGCTTCCTGCTTCAACCATAGTAAGTGTAACTGATCCATCACCCATCCACCCACCCACATAGAAGTGTATGTGTCTCTTCATGGCAGAAAAAGAAAGGATTCCACACTTTAAAATATCTGAAAACAACACAATTTGATGATTTCTGAGGTCCCTTGTTTCTAAAGATGTGCTCCTGAAGGTGAAAAAGAGGAATATTTTCACTTAAGAAAAAGACAACTGCATAAGAGGTTAGCAGGTTGGAACACTGAAGGGCTGCAGGAAAGTTATTTCCATAATGTTTAGGTCAAAGGCATATTACTCTTACAGGATGGACTTTGGTTATATCCCTGGATAAAGTATACACAATGGGAAAGGATTTTCATTAGGAGTCTAAAGTGAGGAGAGATTCTTAACAGGCAACATAAACTTTTTAAGAGATAACAAACACAACAAAGTTGACAAGAAATGGAGATAACTTACTGAATTTAAAATTAAAATTTAGTAGGGCCTTAAGGTTTCTCGTTTTCTCTTTTTTCTTTTGTTTAAGATTTTATTTATCTATTTCCAGAGAGAGAGACAGAGAGAGAGCATGCATACAAGCAGGGGGAGCAGCAGACAGAGGGAGAAGCAGTCTCCCTGCTGAGCAAGGAACCCAATGTGGGACTCAATCCCGGGACCCTGGGATCATGACCTGAGCTGAAGGCAGATGCTTAATCAAATGAGCCACCCAGGCATCTCAAGAACTTCTTTATTTGGCCTGGAATGAATTTATAAAACAAGAGGAAGGAAACAAATATTATGGTACTCCAAATGTAAACTATACCTTCTACAGTTAAAAAACTGCTTTCTTTTCCTATACAGAAGTCAGAGAAAAGGTTCTGCATAAAGAGAAAGAACCTCAAGACGTAAGAATTATGGCTAGCAAAGTGCGTAATAATTAACAATAGAGATAGCCAACACTTACCGAACACTTGCTGTGTCAGACACTATTGTAAGTGAACATGTATTGATTCATTTAATTATCATGACAACTCTATGAGGTAGGTCCTATTAAGACTCTTTAAAGATGAAGAAACTAAGACACAGAAAATAAACACAGATTTCTAAAGATCACACAGGTAGTAGCAAAACATACATTCTACCCAAATTATCTAGCCCAAGAGCTATGCTTACAGCCACCATAAAAATACTGTTTTATGGAATTATTTTGCCATTATCAACAATGGAAGACTATTTATACTTAATCTTCCCATCTGAAAGGAAAATTTTTAAAGCTGAAAATATACAATTGCTTTGTATAACCCATTTAAAAATACCAACTTTCCTTTCCAGCAATATGGCAGAGTAGATAATCTAAGAACTCTTTACAACAAAATCCCTAGAGATGCTGGATAAAATGTAATAAACATTCCTTTAATTGTATGGCTGGGCTGAAAAGAAGCCTACAGCATGGAGAAAGGAGGAAACAGAACACTTAAAAGCTGTGCTAGGACTGCCATGGAAAGGCTTGTTAAAGATTGAGGAGTCATGGCACCTGGATGGCTCAGTTGGTTGAGCACCTGCCTCTTCAGTTCTGCTTGGGTTGTGATTTTGGGGTCGTAGGATTGAGCCCCATGTCGGGCTCCTTGCTCAGCAGTGAGAGGGATTCACTCCCCCTCCCTCTACCCTTCCCCATTCATGCACACATGCACGTTCTTTCTGGAAAGTAAGTGTTTTTTAAAAAAGAATAAGCAATTTAAGTTTATCACACACAGGTGAAACAATGAGTAGGCCATGGGCTCAAACAGGGTTAAGATACGGACTAAGACTTTCCCACTGAAACTCCAAACTCGGATGGTGGCATTATAAATGAAAGACACACTAAGGGAGAAAAAATCCTCCCACCAGCCCAGGATGAAATTAAAGAAGTGTTTCTGCCTCTACCTGGAATCCCCCTGAAGAGGAAACATCTACCCTGAAAATTCACAAACACAAGGCTGCCCTCACATGGGTCTAAAGTTTGAGTTTATATCATTTATTGCTTGTAGATTCCCAAAGGTGAATAATTATGATAGAATACTAGTCCTGGGTGAAAATAAAACACCCCTTAAGGAACACATCCTTAACCCAGACTACAGACAATTCCCAGGGATAATGCTTATCAGAAGACAAGGTCATAATCCAAAATTATAAAACACTAATGGAATCAAGAACAGAAGTCAGGAAAGCTGAATTACATTTCTTTTAAAACTTCAAATAAAAGAACTATAAAAACTATAAACTTAGTGAGTAAATCGTTAAAAATATAAAAGGATTTTCTCTAATACAAAGACTTATTATAAAGCTAAAATAATTAAGACAGTGTTGATTGGCAAAAACAAATGAAGAGATCCATTGTGTGGGGAAAGAGGCCAGAAAACAGACCCACACAAACTTTATTTCCAACAGACTACTACTAAAGGGCACCGGGAAAAGGAAGTTGTTTTCAATAAGATGCCAGTGAACCAACCAGATTTTCATATGGAAAGAATGAAACTTAACACAAATCAACACTTCACCATACTCCCAAATTACTTATACACGGTTTGAAAAAATTAAGGAGACAAAAGTCTCTAACAAGACTGAATAATAATAACAATAAATTAACAAGAACAAAAATGCAAAATAGAACCACATAGAGCACAAGGACCTAAAACAATGAAAGGAAATCAGTAAGCTGTTTAAAATCTATGTGCCCCTAAAGGGCACATAAAGCATTATGATATCTGTGAAGTTCTAACTTTCAAAGAATACATAATCATCATTTACCTAAACCATTCCAAGGAATAGAAAAAAGGAAATGTTACCCAATTACTCTTATGATTCTACTTCAAAGGGGGAATAAAACAGTAAAAGAAAATATAAAGGCAAATCACATTAATGAGTAGAGATGCAAAAATCTCAAATAAAATACTAGCAAACTGAATTTGGCATCACAATGAAAAAAGATTCAAAGATTCTGGGGAGCATTTAATATCACAAAAACTAAACACATAATTAATAATGTAACATTAACAGAATGAAGGAGAAAAAGCATACAAATACCTCCTTACTCAAAGGGGGAGAAAATAAAATGAAACCACATAAACAAAGTTTGTTTTAACAAAACACAAAGAAGGGCATTTGATAAAAGGGGGTCAATTCAAAAAGAAAATACAACATTAATAAATATTTACTCACCCAACATAGATGCTTTATACCTAGATGTATAAAGCAAATACTAACAGACAAAAAGGGAGAAAATGACAATAACACAGTAATAGTAGGGAACTTTACTACCCCACTTACATGGAAAAGACTGATCAACCAGACAGAAAATCAATAAGAGTGGCCTTAGACAACACATTAGACAAGATTAACTGAGTAGATATATAAAGCACTTTGACACACATTCTTTTCAAGTGCACATGGAACATTCTCTACGATAAATAGTATGTTGGCCCACAAAACAAGTCTCAATAAATTCAAGAAGACTAAAATCATATCAAGCATCTTTTCTAGCCACAACAGTATAAAACTAGAAATCAATTACAAGAAGAAAACAAGAAAAAATACAAATACGTGTAGACTAAACAACACACTACTAAACAAACCATGAGTGAACAAAGAATCAAAAAAGAAACAAAAAAATACCTTGAGACAAATGAAAATGGAAACACAACCTTCAAAAATCTATGGGATGTCGCAAAACCATTTCTAAGAGGAAAGTTGACAGTAATAAAGGCCTACCTAAAGAAAGAAGAAAAAAAGTCCCAGATACACAATTTAATCTTAATCCTAAATGAACCAGAAAAAGAAGAACAAACAAAGCTCAAAGTTAGCAAAAGGAAGGAAATAGTAAAGATCAGAGCAGAAATAAATCTCCTGGGTGGCTCAGTTGTTCAGAGTCTGCCTTCCACTCAGGTCATGATCCCAGCGTCCTGGCATCAAGTCTGGTATTGGGTTACCTGCTCAGCAGGAAGTCTGCTTCTCCCTCTCCCTCTGCCCCTACCCCCACTTGTGCACACTCTCTCGCTCTTCCTTTCTCAAATAAATAAAATCTTGAAGAAAGAAATGAAACAGACTTCAAAAAAAGAAAGAAAGAAAGAGAGAGAGAGAGAGAGAGAGAAAGAAAGAAAGAAAGGAAGGAAGAAAGAAAGAAAACAAACCAGAAAAGACCAATGAAACTAACAGGTTCTTTAAAAAAATAATAAATCTCTAACAGGACCCATGCAAAAAAAAGGGGGGGGGGGCGCAAATAAAATCAGAAATGATGACGTTACAATTGACCCTGCAGAAATACAAAGGATGATAACAGACTACTACAAACAAGTATATGCCAACAAATTGTAAAACCTAGAAGAAATGGATAAATTCCTAAAAACAATGACTTACAAAGAATCACAAAGAAATAAAAGATCTGACTAGACTAACTGCAAGTATTGAAATTAAATCTGTAATTTAAAAACTCCTAAAACCCTAACGCCCAGGACCAGAGAGTTTCACAGGTGAATTCTACCAAACGTTGAAAACTCAGTACCGAGCCTTCTCAAATTATTTAAAAAATAAAAATTAAAAAAAAATGAAGAGGAAGGAATGCTTCCAAAATCATTTTATGGAGCCAGATTTCCTAATATCAAAATGAGACAAAGACAAAACAAACATGCCGGTAATCCTTGATGAACATAAATACAAAAATCCTCAACAGCAGATATCTGCAAACTGAATTCAACAATATACTGAAAGGATCATAACCAGGACAAAGTGGGATTTATTACAGGGAAACAAGAATAATTCAACATCTGTAAATCAATCTAAGTGATACACCACATCAACAAAGGATGAAAATTATATGGGCATCTTAGTAGATGCAGACAAAGCACTTGACAAAATTCAACATCTACTTATGATAAAAAGTCTCAACATTAAGTGAGAATAGAAGAAACATACATAATAAAGGCTACATATGAAAAACCCATGATGAACATCGTACTCAATGTTGAAAAGCTGAAAGCTCCTCCTCTAAGATGAAGACAAGGATAACCACTCTGATCTGTTACTCTAATCTGTTACTGAGATAATATAAAAAAAAAAAAAGGTAGAAACAACAATCCAAAACAAAGTGAAATCAGGAAGCCTAGCTATTCAAAAATGCTAAAGTCAATTTCTAGCCCTTATGTTTTCTAGCTTCTACTTTAACCAAAGGATACATATGGCAATCAAAAGTGATACCAGGGTCCATTCAGGTTGGAAATACAAGAGACCCACAAACTTTATATTGGTAAAAGTAAACAACAACAACAAAAATCATACCATGTAGAATGGCACAGAAAAATATAAGAAATTACAAAGTAAAAGTATAACTTGCCTACCTGGTCAGAATTCATGCTACAATGTGGTCTGAGAACCCCAAGTGAAAAATACAAGAGATCCTGGGATGATGGTGCCCTCAACTCACTGGCAAAGGCACATAAAAGTCTTCTCTGGGAAAAAGCAATTTTCAACCAGGACTCAAACAGAGACTGGCAGGCAGAGAAGATATAAAATACATGACCTAACTGTATGCTGTCTCCAAGAAATTCCAAATAAAGATTTGGTAGGTTGAAAGTAAATGACGGAAAAGATACTCGATGTAAACATTAATCAAAAGAAAAGATGAGTGCGTATATTACTATCAGATAAAATAAACTGAAATGAGAAAATAAAACTTAACAGAGACAAAGGAGACATTTTAGAATGACAAGAGTAAATACACTACCAGGACTCAAAAGTCCTAAATGTGTCTGCAACTAAAACAATCTTGAAAGAGAAAAACAAATGTTGAAATATATTTCTCAATTTCAAAACTTAATATGAAACTAGGGAATTAAAACAATGTTGTGTTCATATAAGGGGAGATATTGAAATAGAAAAGAATATAAAATTGAGAGTCCAGAAAAATAACTCTTATATTTACCACGGATTGGTTTGTTACAAGGGTGTTAAGAGAACTCAAATGGGAATGATTTTGTCCATTCAAAAAATGGTGTTGGGACCATGCTCTCACACCGCACACAAAAATAAACTCACAATGGATTAAAGAGGAATGCCTGGGTGGCTTAGTAGGTTAAGTGTGTTTGTCTTAGATCATGATCCCAGGGTCTGGAGCCTGCTTCTCCCTCCCACTCTGCCCCACTACTCCATGCTCCTGTCTACTCTGTCTCAAATAAAAAGAAATAAAAATCTTTTTAAAAAATGGATTAAAGATCTAAATGTGTGACCTGAAACCATAAAAATCCTAAGAGAGAGAACAGGCAGTAATTTCTCTGATATCAGCTGTAGCAACATTTTTCTAGATATGTCTTCCGGGACAAGGAAAATAAAAGCTAAAATAAACTATTAGGACTACATCAAAATAAAAAGCTTCTGCACAGCAAAGGAAACAACCAACAAAACTAAAAGGCAACCTACTGAATGGGAGGCTGTATTTGCAATGACGTATCCAATGAAGGCTTAGTATCCAAAGTATTTTTAAAAAATGATACAACTCAACAGCCAAAATAATCCAATTAAAATATGAGCAAAAGATGTGAACAGGCATTTCTCAAAGAAGACATACAGATGGCCAACAATATATGAAAAGACTGTCAACATCACTCATTACCATTTGAATGCAAATCAAGGCTAAAATTAAAAAACTCTTGCTCGCTCTCTCTCAAAAAAAGAAAAAAAGGATATATGCACAACCCTATATTTATTGCACCATTATTTACATAGTCAAATTATGGAAGCAGTCCAAGTGTCCACTGATAAATGAATGGATAAAGAAGAGGTGATACACACACACACACACACACACACACACATGAATATTATTCGGCCAGAAAAAGGAATGAAATCTTGTCATGTGCAACAACATGCGTGGAGCCAGAGTGTATAATACCAAGTGAAATAAGTCAGTCAGGAAAAGAGAAATACTGTATTATGTCACTCATATGCAGATTTTAAGAAACAAAACAAATGAGCAAGGGAGAAAGGAAAAGAAAGAGAGAGACCAATCAAGAAGCAGACTCTTAACTACAGAGAACAAACTGATGGTTAGCAGAAGGGAGGCAGGTGGAAGGTGAAACAGGTGATGGAGATTAAGAGTACACTTACTGTGATGAGCATCAGGTAATGTACAGAACTGGTGAATCACGATGTTGTACCCCTGACACTAATATAACACTGTACATTAACTAGACTGAAATTAAAATTAAAAACTTAATTTTAAAAATGGTGTTGGGACAACTGGATATCTACAGGCTAAAGAATGAAACTGGATCCCTACCATTCACCATATAAAAAGTGAACTCCAAATGGACCATAGGCATAAAATTAATAGTTATCACCTTAAAACCCTTTGAAGAAAACAGGATTAAATCTTTGTGACCATGGCCAAGGAAATGGTATTTCAGATAGGACACCAAAAGCATATGACAAAAGAAAAAAATAAATTGTAACTCATTAAAGATAAAAAAAGTTTTTGTATTTCAAAAAAGGATACCGTTAAGAAAATGAAAAGACAGGGGGGAGGAGTCAAGATGGCGGAGAAGTAGCAGCTGAGACTACTTCAGGTTGCGGGAGATCAGCTAGATAGCTTATCTAAAGATTGCAAACACCTACAAATCCAACGGGAGATCGAAGAGAAGAAGAACAGCAATTCTAGAAACAGAAAATCAACCACTTTCTGAAAGGTAGGACTGGCGGAGAAGTGAATCCACAGCGACGGGAAGATAGACCGCGGGGGGAGGGGCCGGCTCCCGGCAAGCAGCGGAGCAACGGAGCAGAAAATCAGGACTTTTAAAAGTCTGTTCCGCTGAGGGACATCACTCCAGAAGCTTAACTGGGGTGAAACCCAAGCGGGGTCAGCGTGGCCTCAGGTCCCGCAGGGTCACAGAAGGATCGGGGGTGTCTGAGTGTCGCAGAGCTTATAGGTATTAGAACGGGGAAGCCGGCTACAGAGACAGAGTCGAGGAGTGAGTTTAGACTCAGGGTTACCTTGAACCGGTCGCAGGCTCGGTCAGCTCTGAGCGCGGCCGGAGGCCAGGGTGACGGGAGTAATTTGGCGCTGTTCTCTGAGGGCGTACTGAGGAATGGGGCGCCAGGCTCTCGGCTCCTCCGGGACGGAGACTGGGAGGCCGCCATCTTCATTCCCGTCCTCCGGACTCTACGGAAAGCGCTCAGGGAACAAAAGCTCCCGAAAGCAAACCCGAGCGGATTACTCAGCCCGGACCCTGGTAAGGGCGGTGCGACTCCGCCTGGGGCAAAGACACTTGAAAATCACTACAACAGGCCCCTCCCCCAGAAGATCAACAAGAAACCCAGCCAGGACCAAGTTCACTTACAAGGAGTGCGGTTTCAATACCAAGGAGAGCAGCGGAATTCCAGAGGAGGAGAAAGCAAAGCACGGAACTCATGGCTTTCTCCCCATGATTCTTTAGCCTTGCAGTTAATTTAATTTTTTTTTCTTTTTCAATTTTTTTCTCTTCTTCTGCTAAATTTTTTTAAACTTTTACCCTTTTCTTTTTTAACGTTTTTTAACTAGTTTATCCAATATATATATATTTTTTCCTTTTTATATTTTTTTCATTATTGGTTTTCTTTTTTTTATTTGTTTCTTTTTTCTTTTTTATTTTATTATTTTTTTTTCTTTCTGAACCTCTTTTTATCCCCTTCCCCCCCCCTCACGATTTGGGATCTCTTCTGATTTGGCTAAAGCATATTTTCCTGGGGTTGTTGCCACCCTTTTAGTATTTTACTTACTCCTTCATATACTCTTATCTGGACAAAATGACAAGGCGGAAAAATTCACCACAAAAAAAAGAACAAGAGGCAGTACCAAAGGCTAAGGACCTAATCAATACAGACATTGGTAATATGTCAGATTTAGAGTTCAGAATGATGATTCTCAAGGTTCTAGCTGGGCTCGAAAAGGCATGGAAAATATTAGAGAAACCCTCTCGGGAGATATAAAAGCCCTTTCTGGAGAAATAAAAAAACTAAAATCTAATCAAGTTGAAATCAAAAAAGCTATTAATGAGGTGCAATCAAAAATGGAGGCTCTCACTGCTAGGATAAATGAGGCAGAAGAAAGAATTAGCGATATAGAAGACCAAATGACAGAGAATAAGGAAGCTGAACAAAAGAGGGACAAACAACTACTAAACCACGAGGGCAGAATTCGAGAGATAAGTGACACCATAAGACGAAACAACATTAGAATAATTGGGATTCCAGAAGAAGAAGAAAGAGAGAGGGGAGCAGAAGGTATATTGGAGAGAATTATTGGAGAGAATTTCCCCATTATGGCAAAGGGAACAAGCATCAAAATCCAGGGGTTCAGAGAACCCCTCTCAAAATCAATAAGAATAGGTCCACACCCCGTCACCTAATAGTCAAATTTACAAGTCTTAGTGACAAAGAGAAAATCCTGAAAGCAGCCCGGGAAAAGAAGTCTGTAACATACAATAGTAAAAATATTAGATTGGCAGCAGACTTATCCACAGAGACCTGGCAGGCCAGAAAGAGCTGGCATGATATATTCAGAGCACTAAACGAGAAAAACATGCAGCCAAGAATACTACATCCAGCTAGGCTATCATTGAAAATAGGAGAGATTAAAAGCTTCCAGGACAAACAAAAACTGAAAGAATTTGCAAACACCAAACCAGCTCTACAGGAAATATTGAAAGGGGTCCTCTAAGCAAAGAGAGACCCTAAAAGTAGTAGATCAGAAAGGAACAGAAACAATACACAATAACAGTCACCTTACAGGCAATACAATGGCACTAAATTAATATCTCTCAATAGTTACCCTGAATGTTAATGGGCTAATGCTCCAATCAAAAGACACAGGTATCAGAATGGATCAAAAAACAAAACTCATCTATATGTTGCCTACAAGAAACTCATTTTAAACCCGAAGACACCTTCAGATTTAAAGTGAGGGGGTGGAAAAGAATTTACCATGCTAATGGACATCAGAAGAAAGCAGGAGTGGCAATCCTTATATCAGATCACTTAGATTTTAAACCAAAGACTATAATAAGAGATGAAGATGGACACTATATCATACTCAAAGGATCTGTCCAACAAGAAGATCTAACAATTTTAAATATCTATGCCCCTAACGTGGGAGCAGCCAACTATATAAACCAATTAATAACAAAATCAAAGAACACATCAACAATAATACAATAATAGTAGGGGACTTTAACACTCCCCTCACTGAAATGCACAGATCATCCAAGCCAAAGATCAACAAGGAAATAAAGGCCTTAAATGACACACTGGACCAGATGGATATCACAGATATATTCAGAACATTTCATCCCAAAGCAACAGAATACACATTCTTCTCTAGTGCACATGGAACATTCTCCAGAATAGATCACATCCTTGGTTCTAAATCAGGTCTTAACTGTTATCAAAAAATTGGGATCATTCCCTGCATATTTTCAGACCACAATGCTCTGAAGCTAGAACTCAATCACAAGAGGAAATTTGGAAAGAACCCAAATATATGGCGACTAAACAGCATCCTTCTAAAGAATGAATGGGTCAACCAGGAAATTAAAGAAGAATTGAAAAAATTCATGGAAACAAATGATAATGAAAATACAACGGTTCAAAATCTGTGGGACACAACAAAGGCAGTCCTGAGAGGAAAATATATAGCGGTACAAGCCTTTCTCAAGAAACAAGAAAGGTCTCAGGTACACAACCTAACCCTACACCTAAAGGAGCTGGAGAAAGAACAAGAAAGAAACCCTAAACCCAGCAGGAGAAGAGAAATCATAAAGATCAGAGCAGAAATCAATGAAATAGAAACCAAAAAAACAATAGAACAAATCAACGAAACTAGGAGCTGGTTCTTTGAAAGAATTAATAAGATTGATAAGCCCCTGGCCAGACTTATCAAAAAGAGAAGAGAAAGGACCCAAATAAATAAAATCATGAATGAAAGAGGAGAGATCACAACTAACACCAAAGAAATACAGACAATTATAAGAACATATTATGAGCAACTCTATGCCAACAAATTTGACAATCTGGAAGAAAAAAATGGATGCATTCCTAGAGACATATAAACTACCACAACTGAACCAGGAAGAAATAGAAAGCCTGAACAGACCCATAACCAGTAAGGAGATTGAAACAGTCATCAAAAATCTCCAAACAAACAAAAGCCCAGGGCCAGACGGCTTCCCGGGGGAATTCTACCAAACATTTAAAGAAGAACTAATTCCTATTCTCCTGAGACTGTTCCAAAAAATAGAAATGGAAGGAAAACTTCCAAACTCATTTTATGAGGCCAGCCTCACCTTGATCCCCAAACCAGACAAGGATCCCATCAAAAAAGAGAACTACAGACCAATATCCTTGATGAACACAGATGCAAAAATTCTCACCAAAATACTAGCCAATAGGATTCAACAGTACATTAAAAGGATTATTCACCACGACCAAGTGGGATTTATTCCAGGGCTGCAAGGTTGGTTCAACATCCGCAAATCAATCAGTGTGATACAACACATTAATAAAAGAAAGAACAGGAACCATATGATACTCTCCATAGATGCTGAAAAAGCATTTGACAAAGTACAGCATCCCTTCCTGATCAAAACTCTTCAAAGTGTAGGGATAGAGGGCACATACCTCAATATTATCAAAGCCATCTATGAAAAACCCACCGCAAATATCATTCTCAATGGAGAAAAACTGAAAGCTTTTCCGCTAAGGTCAGGAACACGGCAGGGATGTCCGTTATCACCACTGCTACTCAACATAGTACTAGAAGTCCTAGCCTCAGCAATCAGACAAAAAAAAGGAAATTAAAGGCATCCAAATCGGCAAAGAAGAAGTCAAACTATCACTCTTCGCAGATGATATGATACTATATGTGGAAAACCCAAAACACTTCACTCCAAAACTGCTAGAAATTGTACAGGAATTCAGTAAAGTGTCAGGATATAAAATCAATGCACAGAAATCAGTCGCTTTTCTCTACACCAACAATAAGACAGAAGAAAGAGAAATTAAGGAGTCAATCCCATTTACAATTGCACCCAAAACTATAAGATACCTAGGAATAAACCTAACCAAAGAGACTAAGAATCTATACACAGAAAACTATAAAGTACTCATGAAAGAAATTGAGGAAGACATAAAGAAATGGAAAAATGTTCCATGCTCCTGGATTGGAAGAATAAATATTGTGAAAATGTCTATGCTACCTAAAGCAATCTACACATTTAATGCAATTCCTATCAAAGTACCATCCATTTTTTTCAAAGAAATGGAACAAATAATCCTAAAATTTA
The DNA here is from genome assembly GCF_010015895.1 of Lontra canadensis. Lineage (NCBI taxonomy): Eukaryota > Metazoa > Chordata > Mammalia > Carnivora > Mustelidae > Lontra > Lontra canadensis. The sequence goes on along the minus strand of NW_022632133.1, from coordinate 1,265 downwards.
TATGGAACCAGAAAAGACCTCGAATAGCCAAAGGAATATTGAAAAAGAAAGCCAAAGTTGGTGGCATCACAATTCCGGACTTCAAGCTCTATTACAAAGCTGTCATCATCAAGACAGCATGGTACTGGCACAAAAACAGACACATAGATCAATGGAACAGAATAGAGAGCCCAGAAATAGACCCTCAACTCTATGGTCAACTAATCTTCGACAAAGCAGGAAAGAATGTCCAATGGAAAAAAGACAGCCTCTTCAATAAATGGTGTTGGGAAAATTGGACAGCCACATGCAGAAAAATGAAATTGGATCATTTCCTTACACCACACACGAAAATAGACTCAAAATGGATGAAGGACCTCAATGTGAGAAAGGAATCCATCAAAATCCTTGAGGAGAACACAGGCAGCAACCTCTTCGACCTCAGCCGCAGCAACATCTTCCTAGGAACATCGCCAAAGGCAAGGGAAGCAAGGGCAAAAATGAACTATTGGGATTTTATCAAGATCAAAAGCTTTTGCACAGCAAAGGAAACAGTTCACAAAACCAAAAGACAACTGACAGAATGGGAGAAGATATTTGCAAACGACATATCAGATAAAGGGCTAGTGTCCAGAATCTATAAAGAACTTAGCAAACTCAACACCCAAAGAACAAATAATCCAATCAAGAAATGGGCAGAAGACATGAACAGACATTTCTGCAAAGAAGACATCCAGATGGCCAACAGACACATGAAAAAGTGCTCCATATCACTCGGCATCAGGGAAATACAAATCAAAACCACAATGAGATACCACCTCACACCAGTCAGAATGGCTAAAATTAACAAGTCCGGAAATGACAGATGCTGGCGAGGATGCGGAGAAAGGGGAACCCTCCTACACTGTTGGTGGGAATGCAAGCTGGTGCAACCACTCTGGAAAACAGCATGGAGGTTCCTCAAAATGTTGAAAATAGAACTACCCTATGGCCCAGCAATTGCACTGCTGGGTATTTACCCTAAAGATACAAACGTAGTGATCCGAAGGGGCACGTGCACCCGAATCTTTATAGCAGCAATGTCTACAATAGCCAAACTATGGAAAGAACCTAGATGTCCATCAACAGACGAATGGATAAAGAAGATGTGGTATATATATACAATGGAATACTATGCAGCCATCAAAAGAAATGAAATCTTGCCATTTGCGACAACATGGATGGAACTAGAGGGTATCATGCTTAGCGAAATAAGTCAATCGGAGAAAGACAACTATCATATGATC
>NW_022632132.1:0-16605 GCF_010015895.1 Lontra canadensis | reverse complement strand
TGCTTAGCGAAATAAGTCAATCGGAGAAAGACAACTATCATATGATCCCCCTGATATGAGGGAGAGGAGATGCAACATGGGGGGTTAAGGGGGTAGGAGAAGAGTAAATGAAACAAGATGGGATTTGGAGGGAGACAAACCATAATAAGTGACTCTTAATCTCACAAAACAAACTGTGGGTTGATGCGGGGAGAGGGGTTGGGAGAGGGGCGGTGGGGTTTTGGACATTGGGTAGGGTATGTGCTATGGTGAGTGCTGTGAAGTGTGTAAACCTGGCAATTCACAGACCTGTACCCCTGGGGATAAAAATATATGTGTATAAAAAATTAAAAGAAAAAAAAAAGAAAAGGTCTCAAGTCAATAGCCTTAACTCCCTCCTAAAGGAAACTAGAAAAAGAGCAAAATAAACAGAAGGAAGGGAGTAAAATATAAGTTAAAAGCAGAAATCTATGGAGGGGCACCTGGGTGGTTCAGTCAGTTAAGTGTCTGCCTTTGGCTCAGTCATAATTCCTGGGGGTGCTGTGATTGAGCCCCTAGTCAGTCTCCCTGCACAGTGGAGAGTCTGCATATACCCGTCCCTCTGCCTGTCACCCCCATACCCCGCTTGTGCATGCACTCTCTCCCCTGCAAATAAATAAATAAAATCTTAAAAAAAAAAAGAAATCTATGGAAATCTGGTTCTTGAAAAGATCAATAAAATTGAGAAACTTCTAGCAAGAGTGGTAAAGGAAAAATAAGAATACGAGAATCATCAATTACAGAATTAAAAGTAAGGATGTCACTACACACTCCAAAAACATTTACAAGCTAAGTAAATAGAAGAAACATATCTATACACATACATCTGACAATTCAGATGCCTCAAAAACTAACTAAACTAATGCCTCAAAAAGCAAAAACTACTAAGCTGAAGGCAGACATTTAACTGACTGAGCCACACAGGTGCCCTGCATAATTATGTTTTAATGAAAGTATACCTAAAAACAAAACAAAACAAAACAAAACAAACAACAAAAACACCTCCCCAAAACTGAAGTCTCCTGGGCCTAATGATTTCACTGGAGAATTCTAAGAAACATTTAAATAAGAATTAAGAACAATTCCACTTAGAGTGCCTGGGTGGCTCAGTGGGTTGAGTGTCCTACTCTTGATTTCAGCTCAGGTCATGGTCTCAGGGTCGTGGGATTGAGCCCCACATCTGAGTCCACACTCAGTGTAGAGTCCGCTTATCTTTCTCCTTCCCCCTGCCTGTGCATACTCTCCTCTCTCAAATAAATAAGTAAAATAATTTTTTAAAAATTATATTAGGAGCACCTGGGTGGCTCAGTGGGTTAAAGCCTCTGCCTTCAGCTCGGGTCACGATCTCGGGATCCTGGGATCAGACCCCACATCGGGCTCTCTGCTCAGCTGGGAGTCTGCTTCCTCCTCTCACCCTCCCAGCTCACGTGTTTTCTCTCTCTCTCACTGTCTCTTAAATAAATAAAATCTTTAAAAATAAATAAATAAATAAATAAATAAAAATTATATTAAAAAGGGAAGAATTCTACTCAACCTACCACCAGAGAATCAACTTGCTCTATGAAACCAGTATAAGCAGACATCAAAACCAAAGTATAAAAAAAGAAAACTATAACCAAATATTTCTTGTGAACATAAATGCAAAATTCCTCAACAAAATATTAATAGAAAGAATTGAGCAATCCTTAAAGGATTATACACAATGACTAAGTGAGGTTTTCCGGAGATGCAAGGCTGGTTCAATGTTCAAAATCAAGCAGGTAAAGATGCCCTAAAAGCAGTTCCAATGACCTAGTCCCCAGCAAAACAACTACTGCTACAGAAAATAACTAAACAAAAAACAAACAAAACCCCCCACACACAAAACAAAACAAACAAACAAACACAAAAAAACCCACACACAAACCTCAACAATTTAACGTCTTAAAGGAATTGTGGTAAGAGCATAAAACAAATGAAATAGCATTTATTCAAAAAAATGTACTGTACTAAATCTTGGTAAGAATAGGGAGTCTTTGGCACTTGAGCCATGATCCACTTTCTCTATCTTCCTTCCAGGCCAATACTACGTAAGTTCCATTTCAGTGTGGCCAACAAGATGGGAATCCCTCTATGTTTAGATACTAGATTCTAGATCCTAGTCAAGGGATACAGAATCTCCACAGAAGTGGAAGGCCACTAGCATTTTTTATACATCTCGACTCTGTGTTACAGATTTTAAAATGGAAGGTGGTGTGCCCAAAAGTTGGAGGCCTCAACACAGCCCTCACTCACAGAGTAGAAACTAGATTCAAACACAGAGAGCAAAAAATACTGAAGCCATGTCTCTGCTCAGGGTCAGAAGAAAGAGTAAGGAAACAGCTGATGGAGAACCTTGACATGTACCAAAATCCCCAGTAGGCAGAACAGTGACTGCCAAAGAAGGCAATAAAAATATATTTGGTAATTGAATAAATGAATGACAAAATGGCCTACAGAAAAAAAATTAGTTTATATAGCTTTTAAGTCCCTTTGCAAGCATTCCTGGTTCTTCAGTTTCTCTGACTTCATAAGAGGACCAGTTAAACAACAAGGCATTTGAGAAAATCTCTACAGGATAGTAGTGCATCTGCACAGAAGCTAACTTACTATAAACAGTTCCCTTAAAGATGAAAAAATTGCTCTTAACAGAACTTATCTGGGTTTATCACTAGAACTTTAAGTCAATAACAACTGCCAGGCAAAACTGAGATTCCTGTTGGCAGGCCACGCACAAAGACAAATGTGTTAGACAAGTTTATAAGAAAACACCAACCTGCAGCACTACAAAACCTACGGCAGAGAAAAATCCTTTGGAGGACAGGTAGTAAAACGGAAATAATAAATAGGTCACGTCCTTATTTGGGCAATTAATATGTAGCCTTGGGTAAATTCTGTTTCTATTTTGGCCAGTTCCATCAACTCTAACCTATGGGAATAGTCTAATTCATCTGTCTCTTGAGGGAGGAAAGGCCAAATTTAGGCTTCCTGCTTCAACCATAGTAAGTGTAACTGATCCATCACCCATCCACCCACCCACATAGAAGTGTATGTGTCTCTTCATGGCAGAAAAAGAAAGGATTCCACACTTTAAAATATCTGAAAACAACACAATTTGATGATTTCTGAGGTCCCTTGTTTCTAAAGATGTGCTCCTGAAGGTGAAAAAGAGGAATATTTTCACTTAAGAAAAAGACAACTGCATAAGAGGTTAGCAGGTTGGAACACTGAAGGGCTGCAGGAAAGTTATTTCCATAATGTTTAGGTCAAAGGCATATTACTCTTACAGGATGGACTTTGGTTATATCCCTGGATAAAGTATACACAATGGGAAAGGATTTTCATTAGGAGTCTAAAGTGAGGAGAGATTCTTAACAGGCAACATAAACTTTTTAAGAGATAACAAACACAACAAAGTTGACAAGAAATGGAGATAACTTACTGAATTTAAAATTAAAATTTAGTAGGGCCTTAAGGTTTCTCGTTTTCTCTTTTTTCTTTTGTTTAAGATTTTATTTATCTATTTCCAGAGAGAGAGACAGAGAGAGAGCATGCATACAAGCAGGGGGAGCAGCAGACAGAGGGAGAAGCAGTCTCCCTGCTGAGCAAGGAACCCAATGTGGGACTCAATCCCGGGACCCTGGGATCATGACCTGAGCTGAAGGCAGATGCTTAATCAAATGAGCCACCCAGGCATCTCAAGAACTTCTTTATTTGGCCTGGAATGAATTTATAAAACAAGAGGAAGGAAACAAATATTATGGTACTCCAAATGTAAACTATACCTTCTACAGTTAAAAAACTGCTTTCTTTTCCTATACAGAAGTCAGAGAAAAGGTTCTGCATAAAGAGAAAGAACCTCAAGACGTAAGAATTATGGCTAGCAAAGTGCGTAATAATTAACAATAGAGATAGCCAACACTTACCGAACACTTGCTGTGTCAGACACTATTGTAAGTGAACATGTATTGATTCATTTAATTATCATGACAACTCTATGAGGTAGGTCCTATTAAGACTCTTTAAAGATGAAGAAACTAAGACACAGAAAATAAACACAGATTTCTAAAGATCACACAGGTAGTAGCAAAACATACATTCTACCCAAATTATCTAGCCCAAGAGCTATGCTTACAGCCACCATAAAAATACTGTTTTATGGAATTATTTTGCCATTATCAACAATGGAAGACTATTTATACTTAATCTTCCCATCTGAAAGGAAAATTTTTAAAGCTGAAAATATACAATTGCTTTGTATAACCCATTTAAAAATACCAACTTTCCTTTCCAGCAATATGGCAGAGTAGATAATCTAAGAATTCTTTACAACAAAATCCCTAGAGATGCTGGATAAAATGTAATAAACATTCCTTTAATTGTATGGCTGGGCTGAAAAGAAGCCTACAGCATGGAGAAAGGAGGAAACAGAACACTTAAAAGCTGTGCTAGGCCTGCCATGGAAAGGCTTGTTAAAGATTGAGGAGTCATGGCACCTGGATGGCTCAGTTGGTTGAGCACCTGCCTCTTCAGTTCTGCTTGGGTTGTGATTTTGGGGTCGTAGGATTGAGCCCCATGTCGGGCTCCTTGCTCAGCAGTGAGAGGGATTCACTACCCCTCCCTCTACCCTTCCCCATTCATGCACACATGCACGTTCTTTCTGGAAAGTAAGTGTTTTTTAAAAAAGAATAAGCAATTTAAGTTTATCACACACAGGTGAAACAATGAGTAGGCCATGGGCTCAAACAGGGTTAAGATACGGACTAAGACTTTCCCACTGAAACTCCAAACTCGGATGGTGGCATTATAAATGAAAGACACACTAAGGGAGAAAAAATCCTCCCACCAGCCCAGGATGAAATTAAAGAAGTGTTTCTGCCTCTACCTGGAATCCCCCTGAAGAGGAAACATCTACCCTGAAAATTCACAAACACAAGGCTGCCCTCACATGGGTCTAAAGTTTGAGTTTATATCATTTATTGCTTGTAGATTCCCAAAGGTGAATAATTATGATAGAATACTAGTCCTGGGTGAAAATAAAACACCCCTTAAGGAACACATCCTTAACCCAGACTACAGACAATTCCCAGGGATAATGCTTATCAGAAGACAAGGTCATAATCCAAAATTATAAAACACTAATGGAATCAAGAACAGAAGTCAGGAAAGCTGAATTACATTTCTTTTAAAACTTCAAATAAAAGAACTATAAAAACTATAAACTTAGTGAGTAAATCGTTAAAAATATAAAAGGATTTTCTCTAATACAAAGACTTATTATAAAGCTAAAATAATTAAGACAGTGTTGATTGGCAAAAACAAATGAAGAGATCCATTGTGTGGGGAAAGAGGCCAGAAAACAGACCCACACAAACTTTATTTCCAACAGACTACTACTAAAGGGCACCGGGAAAAGGAAGTTGTTTTCAATAAGATGCCAGTGAACCAACCAGATTTTCATATGGAAAGAATGAAACTTAACACAAATCAACACTTCACCATACTCCCAAATTACTTATACACGGTTTGAAAAAATTAAGGAGACAAAAGTCTCTAACAAGACTGAATAATAATAACAATAAATTAACAAGAACAAAAATGCAAAATAGAACCACATAGAGCACAAGGACCTAAAACAATGAAAGGAAATCAGTAAGCTGTTTAAAATCTATGTGCCCCTAAAGGGCACATAAAGCATTATGATATCTGTGAAGTTCTAACTTTCAAAGAATACATAATCATCATTTACCTAAACCATTCCAAGGAATAGAAAAAAGGAAATGTTACCCAATTACTCTTATGATTCTACTTCAAAGGGGGAATAAAACAGTAAAAGAAAATATAAAGGCAAATCACATTAATGAGTAGAGATGCAAAAATCTCAAATAAAATACTAGCAAACTGAATTTGGCATCACAATGAAAAAAGATTCAAAGATTCTGGGGAGCATTTAATATCACAAAAACTAAACACATAATTAATAATGTAACATTAACAGAATGAAGGAGAAAAAGCATACAAATACCTCCTTACTCAAAGGGGGAGAAAATAAAATGAAACCACATAAACAAAGTTTGTTTTAACAAAACACAAAGAAGGGCATTTGATAAAAGGGGGTCAATTCAAAAAGAAAATACAACATTAATAAATATTTACTCACCCAACATAGATGCTTTATACCTAGATGTATAAAGCAAATACTAACAGACAAAAAGGGAGAAAATGACAATAACACAGTAATAGTAGGGAACTTTACTACCCCACTTACATGGAAAAGACTGATCAACCAGACAGAAAATCAATAAGAGTGGCCTTAGACAACACATTAGACAAGATTAACTGAGTAGATATATAAAGCACTTTGACACACATTCTTTTCAAGTGCACATGGAACATTCTCTACGATAAATAGTATGTTGGCCCACAAAACAAGTCTCAATAAATTCAAGAAGACTAAAATCATATCAAGCATCTTTTCTAGCCACAACAGTATAAAACTAGAAATCAATTACAAGAAGAAAACAAGAAAAAATACAAATACGTGTAGACTAAACAACACACTACTAAACAAACCATGAGTGAACAAAGAATCAAAAAAGAAACAAAAAAATACCTTGAGACAAATGAAAATGGAAACACAACCTTCAAAAATCTATGGGATGTCGCAAAACCATTTCTAAGAGGAAAGTTGACAGTAATAAAGGCCTACCTAAAGAAAGAAGAAAAAAAGTCCCAGATACACAATTTAATCTTAATCCTAAATGAACCAGAAAAAGAAGAACAAACAAAGCTCAAAGTTAGCAAAAGGAAGGAAATAGTAAAGATCAGAGCAGAAATAAATCTCCTGGGTGGCTCAGTTGTTCAGAGTCTGCCTTCCACTCAGGTCATGATCCCAGCGTCCTGGCATCAAGTCTGGTATTGGGTTACCTGCTCAGCAGGAAGTCTGCTTCTCCCTCTCCCTCTGCCCCTACCCCCACTTGTGCACACTCTCTCGCTCTTCCTTTCTCAAATAAATAAAATCTTGAAGAAAGAAATGAAACAGACTTCAAAAAAAGAAAGAAAGAAAGAGAGAGAGAGAGAGAGAGAGAGAAAGAAAGAAAGGAAGGAAGGAAGAAAGAAAGAAAACAAACCAGAAAAGACCAATGAAACTAACAGGTTCTTTAAAAAAATAATAAATCTCTAACAGGACCCATGCAAAAAAAAGGGGGGGGGGGCGCAAATAAAATCAGAAATGATGACGTTACAATTGACCCTGCAGAAATACAAAGGATGATAACAGACTACTACAAACAAGTATATGCCAACAAATTGTAAAACCTAGAAGAAATGGATAAATTCCTAAAAACAATGACTTACAAAGAATCACAAAGAAATAAAAGATCTGACTAGACTAACTGCAAGTATTGAAATTAAATCTGTAATTTAAAAACTCCTAAAACCCTAACGCCCAGGACCAGAGAGTTTCACAGGTGAATTCTACCAAACGTTGAAAACTCAGTACCGAGCCTTCTCAAATTATTTAAAAAATAAAAATTAAAAAAAAATGAAGAGGAAGGAATGCTTCCAAAATCATTTTATGGAGCCAGATTTCCTAATATCAAAATGAGACAAAGACAAAACAAACATGCCGGTAATCCTTGATGAACATAAATACAAAAATCCTCAACAGCAGATATCTGCAAACTGAATTCAACAATATACTGAAAGGATCATAACCAGGACAAAGTGGGATTTATTACAGGGAAACAAGAATAATTCAACATCTGTAAATGAATCTAAGTGATACACCACATCAACAAAGGATGAAAATTATATGGGCATCTTAGTAGATGCAGACAAAGCACTTGACAAAATTCAACATCTACTTATGATAAAAAGTCTCAACATTAAGTGAGAATAGAAGAAACATACATAATAAAGGCTACATATGAAAAACCCATGATGAACATCGTACTCAATGTTGAAAAGCTGAAAGCTCCTCCTCTAAGATGAAGACAAGGATAACCACTCTGATCTGTTACTCTAATCTGTTACTGAGATAATATAAAAAAAAAAAAGGTAGAAACAACAATCCAAAACAAAGTGAAATCAGGAAGCCTAGCTATTCAAAAATGCTAAAGTCAATTTCTAGCCCTTATGTTTTCTAGCTTCTACTTTAACCAAAGGATACATATGGCAATCAAAAGTGATACCAGGGTCCATTCAGGTTGGAAATACAAGAGACCCACAAACTTTATATTGGTAAAAGTAAACAACAACAACAAAAATCATACCATGTAGAATGGCACAGAAAAATATAAGAAATTACAAAGTAAAAGTATAACTTGCCTACCTGGTCAGAATTCATGCTACAATGTGGTCTGAGAACCCCAAGTGAAAAATACAAGAGATCCTGGGATGATGGTGCCCTCAACTCACTGGCAAAGGCACATAAAAGTCTTCTCTGGGAAAAAGCAATTTTCAACCAGGACTCAAACAGAGACTGGCAGGCAGAGAAGATATAAAATACATGACCTAACTGTATGCTGTCTCCAAGAAATTCCAAATAAAGATTTGGTAGGTTGAAAGTAAATGACGGAAAAGATACTCGATGTAAACATTAATCAAAAGAAAAGATGAGTGCGTATATTACTATCAGATAAAATAAACTGAAATGAGAAAATAAAACTTAACAGAGACAAAGGAGACATTTTAGAATGACAAGAGTAAATACACTACCAGGACTCAAAAGTCCTAAATGTGTCTGCAACTAAAACAATCTTGAAAGAGAAAAACAAATGTTGAAATATATTTCTCAATTTCAAAACTTAATATGAAACTAGGGAATTAAAACAATGTTGTGTTCATATAAGGGGAGATATTGAAATAGAAAAGAATATAAAATTGAGAGTCCAGAAAAATAACTCTTATATTTACCACGGATTGGTTTGTTACAAGGGTGTTAAGAGAACTCAAATGGGAATGATTTTGTCCATTCAAAAAATGGTGTTGGGACCATGCTCTCACACCGCACACAAAAATAAACTCACAATGGATTAAAGAGGAATGCCTGGGTGGCTTAGTAGGTTAAGTGTGTTTGTCTTAGATCATGATCCCAGGGTCTGGAGCCTGCTTCTCCCTCCCACTCTGCCCCACTACTCCATGCTCCTGTCTACTCTGTCTCAAATAAAAAGAAATAAAAATCTTTTTAAAAAATGGATTAAAGATCTAAATGTGTGACCTGAAACCATAAAAATCCTAAGAGAGAGAACAGGCAGTAATTTCTCTGATATCAGCTGTAGCAACATTTTTCTAGATATGTCTTCCGGGACAAGGAAAATAAAAGCTAAAATAAACTATTAGGACTACATCAAAATAAAAAGCTTCTGCACAGCAAAGGAAACAACCAACAAAACTAAAAGGCAACCTACTGAATGGGAGGCTGTATTTGCAATGACGTATCCAATGAAGGCTTAGTATCCAAAGTATTTTTAAAAAATGATACAACTCAACAGCCAAAATAATCCAATTAAAATATGAGCAAAAGATGTGAACAGGCATTTCTCAAAGAAGACATACAGATGGCCAACAATATATGAAAAGACTGTCAACATCACTCATTACCATTTGAATGCAAATCAAGGCTAAAATTAAAAAACTCTTGCTCGCTCTCTCTCAAAAAAAGAAAAAAAGGATATATGCACAACCCTATATTTATTGCACCATTATTTACATAGTCAAATTATGGAAGCAGTCCAAGTGTCCACTGATAAATGAATGGATAAAGAAGAGGTGATACACACACACACACACACACACACACACATGAATATTATTCGGCCAGAAAAAGGAATGAAATCTTGTCATGTGCAACAACATGCGTGGAGCCAGAGTGTATAATACCAAGTGAAATAAGTCAGTCAGGAAAAGAGAAATACTGTATTATGTCACTCATATGCAGATTTTAAGACACAAAACAAATGAGCAAGGGAGAAAGGAAAAGAAAGAGAGAGACCAATCAAGAAGCAGACTCTTAACTACAGAGAACAAACTGATGGTTAGCAGAAGGGAGGCAGGTGGAAGGTGAAACAGGTGATGGAGATTAAGAGTACACTTACTGTGATGAGCATCAGGTAATGTACAGAACTGGTGAATCACGATGTTGTACCCCTGACACTAATATAACACTGTACATTAACTAGACTGAAATTAAAATTAAAAACTTAATTTTAAAAATGGTGTTGGGACAACTGGATATCTACAGGCTAAAGAATGAAACTGGATCCCTACCATTCACCATATAAAAAGTGAACTCCAAATGGACCATAGGCATAAAATTAATAGTTATCACCTTAAAACCCTTTGAAGAAAACAGGATTAAATCTTTGTGACCATGGCCAAGGAAATGGTATTTCAGATAGGACACCAAAAGCATATGACAAAAGAAAAAAATAAATTGTAACTCATTAAAGATAAAAAAAGTTTTTGTATTTCAAAAAAGGATACCGTTAAGAAAATGAAAAGACAGGGGGGAGGAGTCAAGATGGCGGAGAAGTAGCAGCTGAGACTACTTCAGGTTGCGGGAGATCAGCTAGATAGCTTATCTAAAGATTGCAAACACCTACAAATCCAACGGGAGATCGAAGAGAAGAAGAACAGCAATTCTAGAAACAGAAAATCAACCACTTTCTGAAAGGTAGGACTGGCGGAGAAGTGAATCCACAGCGACGGGAAGATAGACCGCGGGGGGAGGGGCCGGCTCCCGGCAAGCAGCGGAGCAACGGAGCAGAAAATCAGGACTTTTAAAAGTCTGTTCCGCTGAGGGACATCACTCCAGAAGCTTAACTGGGGTGAAACCCAAGCGGGGTCAGCGTGGCCTCAGGTCCCGCAGGGTCACAGAAGGATCGGGGGTGTCTGAGTGTCGCAGAGCTTATAGGTATTAGAACGGGGAAGCCGGCTACAGAGACAGAGTCGAGGAGTGAGTTTAGACTCAGGGTTACCTTGAACCGGTCGCAGGCTCGGTCAGCTCTGAGCGCGGCCGGAGGCCAGGGTGACGGGAGTAATTTGGCGCTGTTCTCTGAGGGCGTACTGAGGAATGGGGCGCCAGGCTCTCGGCTCCTCCGGGACGGAGACTGGGAGGCCGCCATCTTCATTCCCGTCCTCCGGACTCTACGGAAAGCGCTCAGGGAACAAAAGCTCCCGAAAGCAAACCCGAGCGGATTACTCAGCCCGGACCCTGGTAAGGGCGGTGCGACTCCGCCTGGGGCAAAGACACTTGAAAATCACTACAACAGGCCCCTCCCCCAGAAGATCAACAAGAAACCCAGCCAGGACCAAGTTCACTTACAAGGAGTGCGGTTTCAATACCAAGGAGAGCAGCGGAATTCCAGAGGAGGAGAAAGCAAAGCACGGAACTCATGGCTTTCTCCCCATGATTCTTTAGCCTTGCAGTTAATTTAATTTTTTTTTCTTTTTCAATTTTTTTCTCTTCTTCTGCTAAATTTTTTTAAACTTTTACCCTTTTCTTTTTTAACGTTTTTTAACTAGTTTATCCAATATATATATATTTTTTCCTTTTTATATTTTTTTCATTATTGGTTTTCTTTTTTTTATTTGTTTCTTTTTTCTTTTTTATTTTATTATTTTTTTTTCTTTCTGAACCTCTTTTTATCCCCTTCCCCCCCCCTCACGATTTGGGATCTCTTCTGATTTGGCTAAAGCATATTTTCCTGGGGTTGTTGCCACCCTTTTAGTATTTTACTTACTCCTTCATATACTCTTATCTGGACAAAATGACAAGGCGGAAAAATTCACCACAAAAAAAAGAACAAGAGGCAGTACCAAAGGCTAAGGACCTAATCAATACAGACATTGGTAATATGTCAGATTTAGAGTTCAGAATGATGATTCTCAAGGTTCTAGCTGGGCTCGAAAAGGCATGGAAAATATTAGAGAAACCCTCTCGGGAGATATAAAAGCCCTTTCTGGAGAAATAAAAAAACTAAAATCTAATCAAGTTGAAATCAAAAAAGCTATTAATGAGGTGCAATCAAAAATGGAGGCTCTCACTGCTAGGATAAATGAGGCAGAAGAAAGAATTAGCGATATAGAAGACCAAATGACAGAGAATAAGGAAGCTGAACAAAAGAGGGACAAACAACTACTAAACCACGAGGGCAGAATTCGAGAGATAAGTGACACCATAAGACGAAACAACATTAGAATAATTGGGATTCCAGAAGAAGAAGAAAGAGAGAGGGGAGCAGAAGGTATATTGGAGAGAATTATTGGAGAGAATTTCCCCATTATGGCAAAGGGAACAAGCATCAAAATCCAGGGGTTCAGAGAACCCCTCTCAAAATCAATAAGAATAGGTCCACACCCCGTCACCTAATAGTCAAATTTACAAGTCTTAGTGACAAAGAGAAAATCCTGAAAGCAGCCCGGGAAAAGAAGTCTGTAACATACAATAGTAAAAATATTAGATTGGCAGCAGACTTATCCACAGAGACCTGGCAGGCCAGAAAGAGCTGGCATGATATATTCAGAGCACTAAACGAGAAAAACATGCAGCCAAGAATACTACATCCAGCTAGGCTATCATTGAAAATAGGAGAGATTAAAAGCTTCCAGGACAAACAAAAACTGAAAGAATTTGCAAACACCAAACCAGCTCTACAGGAAATATTGAAAGGGGTCCTCTAAGCAAAGAGAGACCCTAAAAGTAGTAGATCAGAAAGGAACAGAAACAATACACAATAACAGTCACCTTACAGGCAATACAATGGCACTAAATTAATATCTCTCAATAGTTACCCTGAATGTTAATGGGCTAATGCTCCAATCAAAAGACACAGGTATCAGAATGGATCAAAAAACAAAACTCATCTATATGTTGCCTACAAGAAACTCATTTTAAACCCGAAGACACCTTCAGATTTAAAGTGAGGGGGTGGAAAAGAATTTACCATGCTAATGGACATCAGAAGAAAGCAGGAGTGGCAATCCTTATATCAGATCACTTAGATTTTAAACCAAAGACTATAATAAGAGATGAAGATGGACACTATATCATACTCAAAGGATCTGTCCAACAAGAAGATCTAACAATTTTAAATATCTATGCCCCTAACGTGGGAGCAGCCAACTATATAAACCAATTAATAACAAAATCAAAGAACACATCAACAATAATACAATAATAGTAGGGGACTTTAACACTCCCCTCACTGAAATGCACAGATCATCCAAGCCAAAGATCAACAAGGAAATAAAGGCCTTAAATGACACACTGGACCAGATGGACATCACAGATATATTCAGAACATTTCATCCCAAAGCAACAGAATACACATTCTTCTCTAGTGCACATGGAACATTCTCCAGAATAGATCACATCCTTGGTTCTAAATCAGGTCTTAACTGTTATCAAAAAATTGGGATCATTCCCTGCATATTTTCAGACCACAATGCTCTGAAGCTAGAACTCAATCACAAGAGGAAATTTGGAAAGAACCCAAATATATGGCGACTAAACAGCATCCTTCTAAAGAATGAATGGGTCAACCAGGAAATTAAAGAAGAATTGAAAAAATTCATGGAAACAAATGATAATGAAAATACAACGGTTCAAAATCTGTGGGACACAACAAAGGCAGTCCTGAGAGGAAAATATATAGCGGTACAAGCCTTTCTCAAGAAACAAGAAAGGTCTCAGGTACACAACCTAACCCTACACCTAAAGGAGCTGGAGAAAGAACAAGAAAGAAACCCTAAACCCAGCAGGAGAAGAGAAATCATAAAGATCAGAGCAGAAATCAATGAAATAGAAACCAAAAAAACAATAGAACAAATCAACGAAACTAGGAGCTGGTTCTTTGAAAGAATTAATAAGATTGATAAGCCCCTGGCCAGACTTATCAAAAAGAGAAGAGAAAGGACCCAAATAAATAAAATCATGAATGAAAGAGGAGAGATCACAACTAACACCAAAGAAATACAGACAATTATAAGAACATATTATGAGCAACTCTATGCCAACAAATTTGACAATCTGGAAGAAAAAAATGGATGCATTCCTAGAGACATATAAACTACCACAACTGAACCAGGAAGAAATAGAAAGCCTGAACAGACCCATAACCAGTAAGGAGATTGAAACAGTCATCAAAAATCTCCAAACAAACAAAAGCCCAGGGCCAGACGGCTTCCCGGGGGAATTCTACCAAACATTTAAAGAAGAACTAATTCCTATTCTCCTGAGACTGTTCCAAAAAATAGAAATGGAAGGAAAACTTCCAAACTCATTTTATGAGGCCAGCCTCACCTTGATCCCCAAACCAGACAAGGATCCCATCAAAAAAGAGAACTACAGACCAATATCCTTGATGAACACAGATGCAAAAATTCTCACCAAAATACTAGCCAATAGGATTCAACAGTACATTAAAAGGATTATTCACCACGACCAAGTGGGATTTATTCCAGGGCTGCAAGGTTGGTTCAACATCCGCAAATCAATCAGTGTGATACAACACATTAATAAAAGAAAGAACAGGAACCATATGATACTCTCCATAGATGCTGAAAAAGCATTTGACAAAGTACAGCATCCCTTCCTGATCAAAACTCTTCAAAGTGTAGGGATAGAGGGCACATACCTCAATATTATCAAAGCCATCTATGAAAAACCCACCGCAAATATCATTCTCAATGGAGAAAAACTGAAAGCTTTTCCGCTAAGGTCAGGAACACGGCAGGGATGTCCGTTATCACCACTGCTACTCAACATAGTACTAGAAGTCCTAGCCTCAGCAATCAGACAAAAAAAAGGAAATTAAAGGCATCCAAATCGGCAAAGAAGAAGTCAAACTATCACTCTTCGCAGATGATATGATACTATATGTGGAAAACCCAAAACACTTCACTCCAAAACTGCTAGAAATTGTACAGGAATTCAGTAAAGTGTCAGGATATAAAATCAATGCACAGAAATCAGTCGCTTTTCTCTACACCAACAACAAGACAGAAGAAAGAGAAATTAAGGAGTCAATCCCATTTACAATTGCACCCAAAACTATAAGATACCTAGGAATAAACCTAACCAAAGAGGCTAAGAATCTACACTCAGAAAACTATAAAGTACTCATGAAAGAAATTGAGGAAGACATAAAGAAATGGAAAAATGTTCCATGCTCCTGGATTGGAAGAATAAATATTGTGAAAATGTCTATGCTACCTAAAGCAATCTACACATTTAATGCAATTCCTATCAAAGTACCATCCATTTTTTTCAAAGAAATGGAACAAATAATCCTAAAATTTATATGGAACCAGAAAAGACCTCGAATAGCCAAAGGAATATTGAAAAAGAAAGCCAAAGTTGGTGGCATCACAATTCCGGACTTCAAGCTCTATTACAAAGCTGTCATCATCAAGACAGCATGGTACTGGCACAAAAACAGACACATAGATCAATGGAACAGAATAGAGAGCCCAGAAATAGACCCTCAACTCTATGGTCAACTAATCTTCGACAAAGCAGGAAAGAATGTCCAATGGAAAAAAGACAGCCTCTTCAATAAATGGTGTTGGGAAAATTGGACAGCCACATGCAGAAAAATGAAATTGGATCATTTCCTTACACCACACACGAAAATAGACTCAAAATGGATGAAGGACCTCAATGTGAGAAAGGAATCCATCAAAATCCTTGAGGAGAACACAGGCAGCAACCTCTTCGACCTCAGCCGCAGCAACATCTTCCTAGGAACATCGCCAAAGGCAAGGGAAGCAAGGGCAAAAATGAACTATTGGGATTTTATCAAGATCAAAAGCTTTTGCACAGCAAAGGAAACAGTTCACAAAACCAAAAGACAACTGACAGAATGGGAGAAGATATTTGCAAACGACATATCAGATAAAGGGCTAGTGTCCAGAATCTATAAAGAACTTAGCAAACTCAACACCCAAAGAACAAATAATCCAATCAAGAAATGGGCAGAAGACATGAACAGACATTTCTGCAAAGAAGACATCCAGATGGCCAACAGACACATGAAAAAGTGCTCCATATCACTCGGCATCAGGGAAATACAAATCAAAACCACAATGAGATACCACCTCACACCAGTCAGAATGGCTAAAATTAACAAGTCCGGAAATGACAGATGCTGGCGAGGATGCGGAGAAAGGGGAACCCTCCTACACTGTTGGTGGGAATGCAAGCTGGTGCAACCACTCTGGAAAACAGCATGGAGGTTCCTCAAAATGTTGAAAATAGAACTACCCTATGGCCCAGCAATTGCACTGCTGGGTATTTACCCTAAAGATACAAACGTAGTGATCCGAAGGGGCACGTGCACCCGAATCTTTATAGCAGCAATGTCTACAATAGCCAAACTATGGAAAGAACCTAGATGTCCATCAACAGACGAATGGATAAAGAAGATGTGGTATATATATACAATGGAATACTATGCAGCCATCAAAAGAAATGAAATCTTGCCATTTGCGATGACATGGATGGAACTAGAGGGTATCATGCTTAGCGAAATAAGTCAATCGGAGAAAGACAACTATCATATGATC
>NW_022632131.1:0-16629 GCF_010015895.1 Lontra canadensis | reverse complement strand
CATAAATAAAGAGGGCAAAGTGAAGAACAAAGATGAAGAGACACCACGTATAAAAACAAGAATTTAAGAAGCATTTTATTTTGTACAACACAAACCTTAACAGGAGAGAAAAGACTAACTTTTAAAGCCTTCCTCCCAAGCTACAGAAGCTTTGAGAAAAGGGTTGCAGGCTAAAATAATTATTTAAAACAGAAAGAAAACAACAGTAACAATATACATGTGCAAGGAGAAAAAATGAGCAACAAGGTTTAAGGCTTTAGTTACTTTAATCAGTAACAATTTTTTTTAGGGGCGTCGAGCTGGCTGGCACAGTCAGGAGAGCAATGACTCTTGATCTTGGGGTTGTGGATTCGAGCTCCACGTTGGATGCAGAGATTACTTAAAAAAATATTTTTTAAAAAGTTTTTAAATAAAAAAAATAGCAATTTTTAGAATATGACCAAATAAGTAATGTCGGCTTATTATCAGGAAAGGTTTCTAAAAGGAAAGGGAAGCTACTAATCAATACATTCTTTAATAATGAACTACTACTGCATAGTACCTTCCTCTCAATTTACAGACCAGAATTCAAGTTGATAGTCTTTCATATCCTGCTTCATAATCTTCTCTTTCATTCGCTCTACCACTTGATTCACCTAAGTCAGCTGACAAGGATGCTGATAATCCACCATCTGATAGCCAGGAAGACCATAATGAACTGCTATAACTTTATATCATTTCCCACAGAGTATCTTTTTTGCCATCACTGTTATCCAAATGATGCGCGCATTATAAAGCAAAAGATTCATCAGGTTTCAGTTTTGCAGATTCAAGGAAGTATTCGCCTGATGTTACTACAATAATAACATAATGAATTCTAAAGTTTATTTCAGTAGTTGAATATTACACTTTAAAAGCTCTTTAAGTTACAGTTAGTCCTATTTATAAGCTCACTGTGGTTTCAAAAGGCCATCTAAATTTTCCACTTACTTTTCTGTCACAAGGAAAATTATATATCATAATTCAGTGACTTTTAAATTTTTTTCACCATGATACCCCGTAAGATATACATCATATATAAGTATGTAATAAGCAAAAGTTCAAACAAAGTTATCTTTATCATGAGAAGTTATGCGACATCTCCTATCTTATCTCACTTTTTGGAGTTTGAAAAACACAGTAGCAACAATGATCAACAGGTTTCACCGTTAGTGTTAAATGTGGTTAATAGGTAATGGCTTCCTAGAATGTTATGCTGAGGATTACGAGACATGTGAATTCAAAACAGTTAACACTTGCCGTGGTGCTAAGAGTAGCAACAATGCCAGGATATGATACCATAATTACATGACTAAAAGTCTCTCTTCACATTAAATCCTGTGCTTCTTCAGGACAGTCTATTATTAATAGGATGACACAAGAGAGGCAGTCACCTATTTATGAAACAGCAGATCTATCTAATGTGGATCCTACCTATTCTGTATCGGGTAGGTGATCAGAATTAATCTTCCCATAAGGGGCTATCTACTTGAAAATACTTATTTCGACCTCAGAATAACTAAGACTTGCAGGGACAGAAAAAGTAATTTCAGGTAGCTGGAAAAGCTAATGCAGAGGCAGTAGTAAAGTGCTAGAAGAAAGATGTCATTTTAGACTCATAGTTTAGTTAAATGAACACGTAAGAAAAATGAGAAAAATCTAACAAAAACTGACTTTGAATTTCAAAGATTTATTCAACCTCAAACTAAATACTACTCTCCCCTGTACTACAGATTTTCCAACTATAAAACACCATTAGAATTATCTGCAACTTGGGGTGCCTGGGTGGCTCAGTGGGTTAAAGCCTTTGCCTTCAGCTTGGGTCATGGTCCCAGGGTCTCTGATCCATGGTCCAGGGTCTCTCTGCATCAGGCTCTCTGCTCAGCGGGGAGCCTGCTTCCCTTCCTCTCTCTCTGCCTGCCTCTTTGCCTACTGATGATCTCTGTCAAATAAATAAATAAAATCTTTAATATATATATATATATATATGTATATATAAAAGAATTATCTGCAACTTGATAGTACTTTGTATGAAACAAATAGTTAAGTGAAAACCATAAATCCCCAAAATGTTCATCAATTCAGCAATTAAATATAAACTTACTTTCAAATATGACATAAGTCAAGAGAGGCCAATGTGTGTTACTGAAAATCAGGCATTTGACTTTAAGTCAACTGTTCTCAAAAAAGGGTAAAAGGGCATGTCACTACCACCTGGATAGCTTTTCCAAACTACACTGTCATTCTACCCTCCAATTCTGGTCCCTCCTCTTGATGTGGGCAAGCAAACAGGCACGAGAATGGAGGGGTTAGGGATAAAAACATTTCTTTCATGAGATTATTAAACAGTTGTTTCCCTCCAACCTACCACATTTACAAGCCACTAGGGCCTGACTGGCTCAGTCGGTGGAGCACTCGACTCACGATCTTGGGGTTGTAAAAATCAAGCCTGCATTCGGTGTAGAGATTACCTAAAAATAAAATCTTTTGGGGCACCTGGGTTACTCTGTCAGTTAAGCATCTGCCCTTGGCTCAGGACTCCCATGGGGGCTCTCTGCTCAGCAAGGAGCCTGCTTCTCCCTCTCCCTCTGTCCCTCCCCAGCTTCTGCTCTCTGTCAAATGAATAAATAAAATCCTAAAAAAAAAAAAAAAAAAAAAAAAAAAAAAAAAGGACCACTAGGCTAAATACATGTGCTTATAAATTTTCTAATTTCATACAAATAAAGCACTAAGTTGAGAACTGGGAGATCTGAATTCTCATTTTCCCCCATATCTGTCCAATCTGAAACAAAGTTACTTCTTTGTGCCTCAATGGGAATGTATTACATCAAAACTAGAAGTTATAAATAACTTCCTGGAATTGTTCTTAAGGATAAAATCTTTAAAATGTGATGAATAAGGAATTATGATAAGGAATTATCATGATAATTCCTTTACCTTCACTTAGGTGTAAAAGCATAAAGTAATCTGTTCACTGTGTGACCCTGAAGCCTACAAGACAAGACCAACCACCTAGAGCCAATTAGAAATGAAAAAGAGTGGGGAGCCTGGGTGGCTCAGTCGTCAAGCGTCTGCCTTCAGCTCAGGTCATGATCCCAAGGTCCTGGGATTGAGCTCCACATCAGGCTCCCTGCTCCTCGGGAAGCCTGCTTCTCCCTCTGCTTATATGCCCTCTCTCGCTGTCTCTCTCTCTCTATCAAATAAATAAAATCTTTAAAAAAATAAATAAAAGAAAGAAAGAAATGAAAAGGATTCCTTGGGCCTTGACTAATCCCTATCTTCAACCCCAAAAGCTTGGCCAAAGAAAATCTAGCTTGAGAATTGGGAAAACAGATTCCCATTAATGAATTCTTCTCAATATTCAACCTCACCAGAAAAAGAAATTATGGACTAATGAGATTTTTAGAAAGTGAAACATTCACAATTTTTAACTGAAGACTTTCACTGGGCATTTCCAGGTTAGGAATTGGGACAGTACACTGCAATTGTTAAAAATTAGTCTACGGCCATACCACCCTGAATGCACCCGCTCTCTTCTGAAATTGTTAAAAATTAGGTGACAGACAAAAATGTTAATAATCTTACCACCACCACCACCCCCTCCTCAGAGAGGGAAAAAAATCAGTTTCAGCAGCTTATATGACTCTATGGCTTTCCAATTTCCTACAAAATGGCCAATAGTAATGCAACTCATATGGTTCCTGGCAGACAGTGTGCCAAATAAGTATCTGTTGAATGAATGATTGATTCTCTTATTTCTCACATCTTCTACACCATTTCAGTACACCTGTATGAATGCTGGCATATTTGTTTTCTTTTAGCCTATTAAAAATTAAAATGCAGGGCACCTGGGTGGCTCAGTGGGTTAAGCCTCTGTCTTCTGCTCAGGTCATGATCCCAGGGTCCTGGGATTGAGCCCCCCCAGCAACAGGCTCTCTGCACAGCAGGGAGCCTGCTTTCCCTCTCCCCCTCTACCTGCCTCTCTGCCTGCTTGTGATTTCTCTGTCAAATAAATAAAATCTTTTTTAAAAATAAATAAATAAATATTAAAATGCAAATGGTGGCTAAAAAGACAAATTCTAAAAACTCTCATTTTGTTTCATCAGCTTCTACTTCATCATATGGTACTGTAGTGGGTATGAGCACCAACAACTCTTAGACCCACCCATAAGCTGGTTAAATTATTTATAAATAACAAACACAATTATAGCCAAGTTTCAACGCAAAATTAATTAACTGAGTCCAGAATAATGTAAGACCAAAGCAAAAATATGAACGAAGATATTTTTACTGCAAGAACTAGAAACTCCTATAGTGCCAGCTTCTAGCCCTATCTTAATGATGCCAAGTCACATCATCTTCAACACTGAAGTAAATCAACTTCCCCTATAATGACAGTGCAGACCAACTTCCTACTAATATCCTATCAACCATTTCCTCTACAGGAAAAGCAAAAAGCCCTACCAGTTCTCACTTAGCTAAAAAGCAATTCCTTTCTCATAATCCTACCATTTGGATTGGGTTCTGGAAACCAAAAAAAAAAAAAAAAAAATTTAAAAATCCCAAAACACTTGCAGCAAAACAATCAACTCCATCTTTCCCTTAATATGGATAACCCATCCATGCCAAATACCAGAACTGAATACTACTGTGTATCACTGAAGATGCCAACTAGGATGACAAAATGTCTAATATCTGGGCGTTTCTCAAATCAGAAGTTCCAGTGCACTATAGACTGTTACACAAATGTCAGTTACATCTGAGACATGGATAATGTTTTAATAAATGTGGTTCCCTCTTTCAAGGCATTCAAGGACAAGTGGAATATTTTGTAAACAGACTTTATGGCTACAGTAGCCTCAACAGCAGATTTAAAAGTGGCCTACCCTTTGAAGTGGGAGGATAGTTACACACACACACACACACACACACGAGGGGATACAGACATGAAATACTACTTCTCCTTAAAGTATCCATTCCCACGTCTAGACCCATACTTTCAACAAGCAAATTATGACCAACTCCATCCCTCAGCATCCCAGGAAGCTTAATCCTCTCCTTGTATCCTTTTACAAGTTTAATTCACTTCAACAAGCAATCCGGACCGAGAGGGTGCCTAATTCACCACCCAGAAAAATCAAGAGCCAACTTTCTCCTTTTATGCACAACCACTTATCTGATCTTCTTTCTCGCCCCCCTCTTAATTACTCCCTGAACTCCCCTTCCTCGCCACCAGCACGGACCTCTTTGGTACCCCCCACCACCCTTGCCTCGGGACTCCAACATTCCCCCATTCTCACCCCATCAACCACCAGCCTGAAGGTCTGCAGACACCGCCACCGCACCAACCAGACCACCCTCTCACCGGACCCCACCAGCCCAAACACGGCAAACTCCTCATTCAGGGAAGGGGAGGGCGATGCTCTTCAAACTCACCACACGAAGTCGTTGCTTTTGTCCTCGTAGGAATTGATGAGCCCGTTGCACAGGGGGGCGAGCAGAGGTCTCTTCCTGCTGCCGCTGCCGAGGCTGGAGCTGCTCCCTCCCACGCCGGCGCTGGGCCTGGCCGCGCAGCTGAGCCGAGACAGGCCCGCGGACACCGCCCCGCCGCCGCTGCCGGACACGGCGGCCGCCACCAGCACAGGCCGCGCCGGGCCCCCGAGGCCGCCCGAACCCGCGGCCTGGGCCGCTCCGCCGGACGCCGCCGCCGCCACCGCCGCGGAAGGGGGCGACGGGGAAGAGGACAAGGACGAGGAGGCGGAAGTCACCGAGGAGGCCGCCGAGGAGCCAGGGCTGGTCCCGGCGGAGCCCGACCCGGCCTGGCGGCTCCCAGACATCGTGACTCCCCCACCTCCGGCCGGGCGCTCGGAGAGGGACCGCGACCGCGACCCGCCGCCGCCTCCCTCCCCTCAGCCTCAGTGCATCCTGAGGCCGCGCGCCGCGCCGGGAGGTGGGGCTGAGGAACAATAAAGTTGATTTTTTTAAGGCGAGCCCACAGCAGCGTCCGACGGGAGGGGGCGGAGGAAACTAAGAAAGCGGAGGGGAAACCACTACCGCTGCCGAGGCCGCCACCGCCGCGGGCCCCGCCGCAGCCAACCGGGGCGCGCGGAGGGCCGGCCGTGCGCGCACGCGAGCGGCGGAAGGGGCGGGAGCGGCGGCGGAGACAACTTCGCGGGCCGCCGGGACGCGCACAGCGCGCCCCCGGTGGCGGCCTAGTAACGTCGGCCGCGCTCGTCCACAGCTGTAGTCGCTCGTGACGTACGGGGCGGGGCAGGTTGTGCAACGGGTGAAAAGGCTACAAAGAGGGGAATGAATGATAGGGTGGTGCAATGGTTTGGGAGCTGGGGCAAAGAGCGGAGTGCCGGCGAGAGGACTGCGCACGCGCTCTGGGTTTCGACCCTCGCGGCTGCCCCGGGTCTCCGGTCCACGCTCGGAGCGTCGCGGGCGCGGAGTCACCGCACCACGCCGGCGTGGAGGCGAGCCGCATTCCTGAACGTGGAGAGGGAGCGGTCGCTGTCGCTGTCGCTGATCGCCGAGAGTCTGGTGGTGTGACCTACTGGCAGGTGCTTCCGCGCTGCGGTTTGAAGGCTCTGCAGACCAGGACGGGAGGAAAAAACCCAGGAGCTCAGAGCTGTTGAAAAGAGCACTGGACTGAGAGTCAAAAAGTCTGGGCTCTGCTGTTAAACCATTCCACAGTATTGTGAGGACTAAATTAAAATGAAGTCGGTGAACGGTGCTTTGTAGATTCCGAACATTGTAGCAAATGTTAGCAATTTGATTGGTTCGACCATGCTGTCTTGTATCTTGAAAAATTATTTACCAAATTAAGCATAACAATAATGGGAAAACAAATTATATTTAATCTGAACACAGCTCAGTCAGAACCTCGATGTAATGTGGATCTGATACATTTCTAGCACAAAACAAGGAAACCTGGCAGTTAATACGCCCCAAAAAGTGTGCAATTTCTGGTAGTTTTTTGGAATATCAAAAATTGAATACAGATTTTCATTTTCCATTTTAAGGATTCTCAAGATTCCGGGGGATACAAATTAGAAACAACAGGGTAATTTTCGGTGCCCCTTCCAGCTCTGTCATCCTGTGGTTCCCAGAGGGAAAGATCCCAAATTTAATTCTGTCCTGTGAATTAAAGACCTTTCCCTAGGAACTTTAATCCATGCTGAAGAGACAGAACCAGGGAAGGGCCTAGATGAAGGCCCAGCAAAAATTCCTAGCCTTTCCTCTGACCAGTGTTCCATCAAAAGGCTGTCATCCTCAACTTTGACTTTACCTCTTACCTTAATATTACCAGCTCACGTTTCTGATCAGAATATGACATAGGAATGAGCTTATCAGATCTCCAAGAATCACCCTCCTTGTGTGAACATTGCATTACCTAAACACTTAATTTCACTTTCAAGACCCATCTGAAATATGAAGCCTTAAGGACACCTCAGCAGAAATATTTACACTCCACTTGGTGCTCCTAGGGTATTTTTTTTTCTTTTTTGCACTTATAACATTGTTATTTTCCTGGTTTATGTGTGGTTCTCCTCTGCTAGCTTATTAGCTTCAGCTTTGTATTCCCAACATATAATATACCTATGATAGGTGCTTATTAAATATTTCTTGACTAACGAATAAAGCAATTGGTCTCATTTTTAGTTTAATTATTTGCTTATGGTCCATTTTTCCAACTAAATTGTAAGCTCTATCAAAGACAGGACCATATTGGTTCTCATTGGGGAGTCAATAATTTCTTGATGAAGGAATGCATTAATAAGTAAGTGTTGGGTACCTGGGTGGCTCAGTTGGTTAAGCGACTGCCTTCAGCTCAGGTCATAATCCTGGAGTCCCGGGATCGAGTCCCGCATCAGGCTCCCAGCTCCACGGGGAGTCTGCTTCTCCCTTTGACCTTCTCCTCGCTCATGCTCTCTCTGTCTCTCTCTCTCTCTCAAATAAATTAAAAATAAAACATTTTAAAAAAATAAGTAAGTGTAAAGAATCTGATGAATATTTATCAAGTACTTAGTATACATAGACCTACACTGGGCAAGAAAGAGATAAAGAAGTTTATAAAACATTGTTCCTGCACTCAAGAAGCTTAAGGAATAATTGAAGAACTAGAAAAATGAATACAAAGATAAGTAACACTACCAAAGAGCACATACTACGTGCTTAATGAGTGAAGCAGAGAAACACCATAGGAGCAGAAACAAGAGCACTTGCTAAGGGCCAGCCGTGTGTGGCATTGGAGGAATGTTTACATCAAATTCAGGTACCTGTTTTATAGGGGGGAAAGCTTATTCAGCAAAAACTCATCTGGGGACCAGACTGTGAAAGTCTTGAATCCACTTCTGGAAATAACCTACAGGCAATTGGAAACAATGAAAGCATTGCAAGGGGGTAAAATATATTCAAAGTGTTGTTTTTAAGATTAAGTTTTCACCAGATTAATCTTTCAGAAGAGGTTGGAGATTAGGAGCAAACAAACTAATTAGGAAAAAATGATGGCAGTCCAAACATAGGTGAGGAGATTCTAGATTAGTGTGCCGACAAAGAAAGGGAGTATTCTGAGAAAAACACAAAAGAATCTATAGGATTAAGTTACTCTTTGTAGAAGAATCTTCACCATCCCTGAGGGCATGATCCATGATCTGTCTTGTTCATTATTCTTTTCCCCAGTACTTGGCACAAAGGCCATTAAGTCGATTAAGTAAAAAATGATGGAATACAGGGGCACCTGGCTGGCTTAGCCGGAAGAGAGTGTGACTCTTGTTTTCGGGGTCATGAGCTCCAGCCCCATGTTGGGTACAGAGATTACTTAATTAAAACTATTTGTTAAATGATGGACTGCAAAGAAGAATGAGTGTAAAGATGAGTCCAGGGATTTCAGCATGATGACAGAATTGGAGAAGGCCAGTGGCCAGTGGATGTTTTAGTTTTGGACGTGTTCAGTAAGTGGATGAAAATATATTCAAGGGGGCACCACAGTGACTCAGTGGGTGGAGCATCTGCTTCCACTCAGGTCATGATCCCAGGGTCCCAGGGATGGAGCCCTGCACTGGGTTCCCTGCTCAGGGGGAGCCTGCTTCTCCCTTCTCCATGGCCCCCAACTAGTGCTCTCTCTCCCTCTCTCTCTTTCTCTCTAATAAATAAATAAGATCTTTAAAAATACATGTGTGTGTGATATATATACATATATGTATATATATTCAAATAAACAAATCCAGGCAGTGACCAAAAATTCAGGTTAAGACACAGGAAAAAGTTCAACACATGAAAAATAAAACTGCAGGTTCCTGAGATTCTGACTCTAAGTCTGGGGTGGGCCTATGAATATGTATTCTTTTTTTTTTTTTTTTAAGATTTTATTTGTTTATTCGATACAGATAGAGATCACAAGTAGACAGAGAAGCAGGCAGAGAGAGGGGAGAAGCAGGCTCCCTGCTGAGCAGAGAGCCCGATGCGATGCGGGGCTCAATCCCAGGACGCCGAGATCATGACCTGAGCCAAAGTCAGAGGCTCAACCCACTGAGCCACCCAGGCGCCCCTGAATATGTATTCTTAACAGCACCCAAGTGAACCAAACGCTTTGAGAAACACTGATCGTTCTGTAGGGAATGCCCGAGAAATATGTGAAATGGTCTCTTTCTTCCAAGTAGCTTATTGAAGAGACTTCTTAGCTGAGAAGCCTCCTAGAAAAAAAAATCATCAGTGCCTAGTATTACCTCTTTGGAAACTAGGTTCAGTAAAATCTAAATTTAAGAAAGGAAATGGAGGGGATAGGAGATGTGATGCAATGGAATTTCCCTTTCATATCAGTTAAATCTATAAAGACTGTTCTCAAAGTACACAGTCCCTATTCTTTTCTACAGGCAAAATGTTCTGGAAAAGCAGAAGAGAAAAGAGGAAGCATGGCAAAACACATACACACACACACCAAGGAATTCAGACGTCAGGAAAAGAAGCAAATAGAAGAAGAAAACATTATGAAAATGAAAGTAATGTAAAATAAAAACTAAGACTTAATAATTGAAAGAACTCCATCACATTGTTAATTAACCCTATAAATGACAAAAATGACAAGACAAAATCCAAGTCTTTTATGAAAATGCTGTTACTGAAGTAAAATCCAAAGGAGTTAAGATGGAATGGAATTACCAAAAAGATTAAACTTCGAGACCTATTTCCAAAGGGGCTAAGCCAGGGGTGCCTGGCTGGCTGAGTCAGAAGAACATACGACTCTTGATCTTGGGGTTGTGAGTTTGAGCCCCATGTTGGGTGTAGAGACTACTTAAAAACAAAATCAATCAAAAATAAATAAATAAATAAATAAATAAATAAAATCGATCAATCAATCAGTACAAAGTAACTTATCCAAGTATAATCTGTTAGGGCAGTAAGACTGCTGGTTTCTACCTCCAGCTAGTCCTGCCCTTTGCTAACCAATCTCTCAAAAAGATCCTTTCTAAAAAGCTTTATCTGCCTGATTCACCAGAAGAGTTTGCCGCCTGTTTGCCCTGTTTGCTGTCCAAGCAAATCTCTTAGTGAATAATAGTTTCCTGTTAAGTTTTTTCTTTTTAATTTAATGGGATTGCCTGTTTTAAAAAAAGAGAAGAGAGAGATGTGAAATAAACATGGTATTAAAAAGCTGAGCTGACGGGGGAAAGGAGAAAATATATTTTTTTGTTAGTGTTAATGGACAGGAGAAAAATAGAAAGGTTTCTATAATACAATAGCATAATAATACATCTAGAAGAAAATAATCCATCATCTGCTGGTAAAATGAAAAGCTCCAATTTATGAATTAAAACCAGAGATAGGGGAGCCAGGGTGGCTCAGTGGGTTGAGGCCTCTGCCTTCGGCTCGGGTCATGATCTCAGGGTCCTGGGATCAAGCCCTGCATTGGGCTTTCTGCTCTGCCTGCCTCTCTGCCTGCTTGTGATCTCTCTCTCTCTCTCTCTCTCTCTGTCAAGTGAATAAATAAAATCTTTAAAAGAAATAAAAAATAAAACCAGAGATAGACAGTTACCTATGGAGAACTCTAATTTCTTAAGAGTTACTGTTCGCAAACAACTTTTTTTCCGAAAACGTGTATCACACTCTTTTCATTGCTAGAATGGCATTGTCAACTTTTATTCTGTTCTTCCAGTCTTCTGTGTAAAATTGTAAGCACTTTTTAGGGAAGATAAGCTAATAGCACTGATACCTTGGTAAGTCAGTCAACATATTAAAAGAAGTTCATTTCCTGGGGCACCTGGGTGGCTCAGTGGGTTAAAGCATCTGCCTTTGGCTCATGTCATGATCCCAGGGTCCTGGGATCAAGCCCCGCATCGAGCCTGCATCGAGAACTGCATGGAGCATCGAGCATCATCTGGCTCTCTGCTCAGCAGGGAGCCTGCTACCCTTCTTCCTCTCTCTGCCTGCTTCTCTGCCTACTTGTGATCTTTGTCTGTCAAATAAATAAAATCTTAAAAAGAAGAAGAAGAAGAAGAAGTTCATTTCCTTTATTAAAGCACCTCTTTGGCAAGCTACTGCTAGCAATTTTAGTCAAGGCAGTTGTAAAAATATGTCCTGGACCAATCAGAAGTATTCTAACAACGAAAGATTATAGGCAGAGCTGTGTGAATGTGAGTGCAACTTACTGAATAGGGTTAGTCAGTTTCCAAAAAAAAAAAATTGCCCGAGACTGGGAAAAGTCATTTTGGACTAGAAAAACATTTGTTCGGGTGACTGGGTGGGTCAGTCAGTTGAGCTTTCAGCTCAGGTCATGATCCCCAGGGACTTGGGGTCAAGCCCCACATCGGAGCTCCCTGCTCCAGCTCTCTGTCGCTCTGTCTCTCTCACTCAAGTAAATTTAAAAAAAAAAAAAAAAAATCCTTAAAAAAAATTTGCTCACCTGATATATGGCAATATGTTTTGTATTTTATGAATATACGGGTAGGTTTAGATCCACTTGAAAGTAATAAAACAAAACAAAATGAGGTCTATTGAATTCTAATGAATTCAAAAAAGAACAATTGGAGTCATCTTGAGGTGGAGACCAGGTAATAAAGGGCAAAAAAGGAAAAGAAAAAAAAACCAAAAACTTTGTGTTGAAATTAAAGCA
Organism: Lontra canadensis; assembly: GCF_010015895.1. Taxonomy (NCBI): domain Eukaryota; kingdom Metazoa; phylum Chordata; class Mammalia; order Carnivora; family Mustelidae; genus Lontra; species Lontra canadensis. The sequence goes on along the minus strand of NW_022632131.1, from coordinate 4,499 downwards.
TGTAACATAGTGAATCTTTTGCTCCATGGATTTAACCACTCATGCATGCAATGTAGCATAACTAAACAATCTGGGAAAGGGTATATAGCTAGAATCAAGCACTGTTTAAAAGAACAAATTATTGGGGCACCTGGGTGGCTCAGTGGGTTAAAGCCTCTGCCTTCTGCTCAGGTCATGATCCCAGGGTCCTGGGATTGAGCCCCGCATAGGGCTCTCTGCTCAGCAGGGAGCCTGCTCCCTGCCCCCCCACCCCCACCTGCCTCTCTGCCTACTTGTGATCTCTCTCTCTGTCAAATAAATAAATAAAATCTTAAAAAAAAAAACAAAACAGCAAATTGTTCACTGTGACTTGCATCAAGACTCCTTCCTGAAAGAATAAATGAAACAAGATGGGATCGGGAGGGAGACAAACCATAAGAGACTCTTAATCTCACAAAACAAATTGAGGATTGCTGGGGGAGAGGGCGCGGGGGGTTGGTTATGGACATTGGAGAGGGTATGTGCTATGGTGAGTGCTGTGAAGTGTGTAAACCTGGCGATTCACAGACCTGTACCCCTGGGGCTAATAATACATTGTATGTTAATAAAAATTAAAAATTAAAAAAAAAAAAGAATTTGGGAAAAAAAAAAAAAACCCTCCTTCCTAGACTGCAACTTTCTTTCTGCCTAGTACCCTGGGCATTCGGGCAAGCCATACTGTGATATCCACTGCAACACATGCTCCTATCATCTACTAAATTCTGTTAAAAAAAACTGAGAATGCTAAAGTAGCTCTGGATTGTGAAATTGTGTAACCAACCTAGAATGAAGGGTGAATAGTATTTGGTTATAATCATTGTAATTAGATTTATACCAGGTTGCAAGAGAAGTTAGTGTGGGAACCTATTGTTAACCTTATTTTTTTAATTTTTTAAAAATTTTATTTATTTATTTGACAGATCAAAAGTAGTGGTGGGTGGGGGGAGCAGGCTCCCCACTGAGCAGAGAGCCCCATGCAGGGTTCAATCCCGGGACCCTAAGATCATGACCTGAGCGGAAAGCAGAGGCCTCAACCCACTGAGCCACCCAGGTGCCCCTATTGTTAACCTTTAAAGGTGAGGTCAATTAAAACAAGGATCCATTCTGACCTATTTCCTCTTATTTCCTGAGTCCACATGGTAATTCTTACATTTTTAATTTGCTCTATTCAGATAACAACAGGTATTTCTTACCTCAGCCTGAGTCCTCCCACCCAGAGCCTCAGGCAGATATCTACCATTAAACCAGTTCATAAACTGCCTTTGCACTTATCAATTCATTGTGAGATAATAGAAACTGGCATTATCTCATCTCCAGTTGGGAAAAATGAGGTCAAAGCAGTAAAGTCGCTGGCCAAAATTCTAGCACTCCACCCAGTGTTCAAGGACTGAGGGTTGCCCAATCTGGGTAATCTCTGTCCAACAGTAGTTCGACAGATAGAAGAGTGTATGTTAGTTCTGAGTCATTACACCAAAGTCACAAGTAAAAATTGACTATCATACACCACGCCTCTTTCTTTCTTCTTTCACTGTTTGATATGATCTCATTCTCAAATACTTGGTTTATACCAAGATATAATAGTGTTAATAATACATCTGAAGAGGGCGCCTGGGTGGCTCAGTGGGTTAAGCCGCTGCCTTCGGCTCAGGTCATGATCTCGGGGTCCTGGGATCGAGTCCCGCATCGGGCTCTCTGCTCGGCAGGGAGCCTGCTTCCCTCTCTCTCTCTCTCTGCCTGCCTCTCCTGCCTAACACAACCATTTAAAAAATCTTGTGATCTCTCTCTGTCAAATAAATAAATAAAATCTTTAAAAAAAAAAAATAATACATCTGAAGAAATTACAAGCTGAATCCCATCCTAAAAATTGAATTCTGTATTGATATCCACTGCAGTGTCAACAGAAGTGTATTACTTTCCATTGTTACCATAACAAATTACCACAAATGTAATAGCTCAAAACAATAGAATCTAGGCTTGCTGGTTTCACCGTTGAATCTCACAAGATTCAAATCAAGGTCTCAGGGGAGCTGCTTTCCTTTCTGAAGGCTCTGGGGGATAATCTGCCCCTGGGCTCCTTCAGATTGTTGGCAGAATTGAATTTTGTGGGTCATAGGATTGAAGTCTGTTCTCAGCTTCTATGCACCTGCATTCCTTGGCCGGTGGCCCCTTACCCCTCTCACCAGCAACAGTGAGTCAAGACCTTCTCACACTGCATGTCTCTGATTCTTCTGCCTTCCTGCTCCACTTTTATTTATTTTTTTTTAAGATTTTATTTATTTATTTGACAGAGAGACAGTGAGCAAGAGCATGAGCGAGGAGAAGGTGAGAGGGAGAAGCAGACTCCCATGTAGCTGGGAGCCTGATGTGGGACTCGATCCTGAGACTCCAGGATCATGACCTGAGCTGAAGGCAGTTGCTTAACCAACTGAACCACCCAGGCACCCCCTGCTCCACTTTTAAAGGGTCTATGGGATTACATTGGACCCACCCAAACAATCCGGGAAAAATGTCTCTAAGAGTCAGCCAATTACATCTACGAAATATCTTTGTCTTGTAACATAACATATTGGCATGTTCCAGGGATTAGGGTATGACATCTTTGGCAGAGCTTTTCATCTGCCACTTGAGTGGCTCATTTGGTGAAGAGTCTGCCTTCTGCTCAGGTCATGATCCCAGGAGGCTCCCTGTTCAGTGGGGAGTCTGCTTCTCCCTCTCCCTCTGCCCCTCCCTTCTTTATCTCTCTCACTCTTTCCCAAATGAATAAATAACATCTCTAAAACACTACAGTCTTGGGGCACCTGGGTGGTTCAGTGGGTTGAGACTCTGCCTTCGGCTCAGGTCGTGGTCTCAAGGTCCTGGGATCGAGCCCCACATCGGGCTCTCTGCTCAGCAAGGAGCCTGCTTCCCCATCTTCTTCTGCCTGGCTCTCTGCCTACTTGTGATTTCTCTTTGTCTGTCAAATAAATAAATAAAATCTTTAAAAACAAACAAACAAACAAAAAACCCTGCAGTCTTTAGTTAATAATACTGTTTCAATATTCACTTCATCAATTATGACAAATGTAGCATACTAATGCATTATGTTAATAATAGGAGAAACTGCTGGCAGGAGGGCAGATATGGAATTTATGTGTACTCTTTGCTTAATATTTCTGCAAACTTAAAACTGCTCTAAATAATGAAGTCCATCAATTTTAAAAAAAGATGAAAATTTTAAAAATGAAATTTTCAGAGGTTTGAAGAATAGATAAAGGAAAATTAAAGAGAGAAAATAGAGGAAGAAATGGTTTTTTGTTTGTTTGTTTGTTTGTTTTAAAGATTTTATTTATTTATTTGACAGATCACAAGTAGGCAGAGAGGCAGGCAGAGAGAGAGGAAGGGAAGCAGGCCCCCTGTGTTTCTCATACTCCAGTAACCCCCAAATTGTGTGTCAAATCAGTGTTCTCCTTACTCTTCAATGCTATTTGAAGATATTTTTTCCTTTTTTTCTTTAAGATTATTTATTTACTTATTTATTTGACAGAGAGAGAGAGAGATCACAAGTAGGCAGAGAGGCAGGCAGAGAGAGAGGAGGGATGTAGGCTCCCCACTGAGCAGAGAACCTGAAACAGGACTCGATCCCAGGACCCTGGGACCATGACCTAAGCATGGTCATGACGAAGGCAGAGGCTTTAATCCATTGAGCCACACAGTCGCCCCTCTTTCTAAGATCCTTATGTTGAAATCCTAACCCCCAATATAATGCTACTAGGAGGTGGCTCTTGGGGGCTGATTAGGTCAGGAGGGGAGAGTCTTAGTAAATGGGATTAGTGCCATTATAAGAGACACGAGAGCTTGCTGCCTTTATCTCTCCTCACTGCCATGTGAATATACAAGGAGACCACCATCTCCAAGCCATGAAGTGAGTGCTCCCCAGATAGGAAATCTACCAGCATCTGGATCTTGGACTTGGAAGTCTTCAGAACTGTGAGAAATAAATGTTGTTTAAGCCACCCAGTCTATGGAGATGGTTGTGGCAGCCAGGCTGACAAAGGCAGATGTATTATAAGCAACACTAGATGTTAATAGAAAAAATGCCTACACTGTTCTGAGGGAAAACGTTTTTAAGCCTAAAATTTTAAAACCAAACTATGAGTCAAGTTTGAGGGCAGAACAAAGTTATTTTCATACATAAAAGTGCTTAAAATGATTCCCACCTGTATCCCAATTCCTTTTGCCTGGCCCAGTCACCTCGTTGCTGAGTACAGTCCGGTAAGGCCTTGTCCTCCGGACGATCGCCCTTGGGTGGCTGGAGCTGGGAGTCTGCTTTCTAACCTGCTTCTCTCCTTCCACCCACCTCCCAGGCCAATAGCGAACAGCCGAGCACTGACACAAGGCTACCCAAAACTCCAGCTTCCTTGGGACCAACCTTGCAGTGTGGTTAGTGAGCCTTGGCCCCCTGGAGAACTAGACTGCGATTAGTCGCCTCATGAAACCTCATT
>NW_022632130.1:0-16633 GCF_010015895.1 Lontra canadensis | reverse complement strand
CATAAATAAAGAGGGCAAAGTGAAGAACAAAGATGAAGAGACACCACGTATAAAAACAAGAATTTAAGAAGCATTTTATTTTGTACAACACAAACCTTAACAGGAGAGAAAAGACTAACTTTTAAAGCCTTCCTCCCAAGCTACAGAAGCTTTGAGAAAAGGGTTGCAGGCTAAAATAATTATTTAAAACAGAAAGAAAACAACAGTAACAATATACATGTGCAAGGAGAAAAAATGAGCAACAAGGTTTAAGGCTTTAGTTACTTTAATCAGTAACAATTTTTTTTAGGGGCGTCGAGCTGGCTGGCACAGTCAGGAGAGCAATGACTCTTGATCTTGGGGTTGTGGATTCGAGCTCCACGTTGGATGCAGAGATTACTTAAAAAAATATTTTTTAAAAAGTTTTTAAATAAAAAAAATAGCAATTTTTAGAATATGACCAAATAAGTAATGTCGGCTTATTATCAGGAAAGGTTTCTAAAAGGAAAGGGAAGCTACTAATCAATACATTCTTTAATAATGAACTACTACTGCATAGTACCTTCCTCTCAATTTACAGACCAGAATTCAAGTTGATAGTCTTTCATATCCTGCTTCATAATCTTCTCTTTCATTCGCTCTACCACTTGATTCACCTAAGTCAGCTGACAAGGATGCTGATAATCCACCATCTGATAGCCAGGAAGACCATAATGAACTGCTATAACTTTATATCATTTCCCACAGAGTATCTTTTTTGCCATCACTGTTATCCAAATGATGCGCGCATTATAAAGCAAAAGATTCATCAGGTTTCAGTTTTGCAGATTCAAGGAAGTATTCGCCTGATGTTACTACAATAATAACATAATGAATTCTAAAGTTTATTTCAGTAGTTGAATATTACACTTTAAAAGCTCTTTAAGTTACAGTTAGTCCTATTTATAAGCTCACTGTGGTTTCAAAAGGCCATCTAAATTTTCCACTTACTTTTCTGTCACAAGGAAAATTATATATCATAATTCAGTGACTTTTAAATTTTTTTCACCATGATACCCCGTAAGATATACATCATATATAAGTATGTAATAAGCAAAAGTTCAAACAAAGTTATCTTTATCATGAGAAGTTATGCGACATCTCCTATCTTATCTCACTTTTTGGAGTTTGAAAAACACAGTAGCAACAATGATCAACAGGTTTCACCGTTAGTGTTAAATGTGGTTAATAGGTAATGGCTTCCTAGAATGTTATGCTGAGGATTACGAGACATGTGAATTCAAAACAGTTAACACTTGCCGTGGTGCTAAGAGTAGCAACAATGCCAGGATATGATACCATAATTACATGACTAAAAGTCTCTCTTCACATTAAATCCTGTGCTTCTTCAGGACAGTCTATTATTAATAGGATGACACAAGAGAGGCAGTCACCTATTTATGAAACAGCAGATCTATCTAATGTGGATCCTACCTATTCTGTATCGGGTAGGTGATCAGAATTAATCTTCCCATAAGGGGCTATCTACTTGAAAATACTTATTTCGACCTCAGAATAACTAAGACTTGCAGGGACAGAAAAAGTAATTTCAGGTAGCTGGAAAAGCTAATGCAGAGGCAGTAGTAAAGTGCTAGAAGAAAGATGTCATTTTAGACTCATAGTTTAGTTAAATGAACACGTAAGAAAAATGAGAAAAATCTAACAAAAACTGACTTTGAATTTCAAAGATTTATTCAACCTCAAACTAAATACTACTCTCCCCTGTACTACAGATTTTCCAACTATAAAACACCATTAGAATTATCTGCAACTTGGGGTGCCTGGGTGGCTCAGTGGGTTAAAGCCTTTGCCTTCAGCTTGGGTCATGGTCCCAGGGTCTCTGATCCATGGTCCAGGGTCTCTCTGCATCAGGCTCTCTGCTCAGCGGGGAGCCTGCTTCCCTTCCTCTCTCTCTGCCTGCCTCTTTGCCTACTGATGATCTCTGTCAAATAAATAAATAAAATCTTTAATATATATATATATATATATGTATATATAAAAGAATTATCTGCAACTTGATAGTACTTTGTATGAAACAAATAGTTAAGTGAAAACCATAAATCCCCAAAATGTTCATCAATTCAGCAATTAAATATAAACTTACTTTCAAATATGACATAAGTCAAGAGAGGCCAATGTGTGTTACTGAAAATCAGGCATTTGACTTTAAGTCAACTGTTCTCAAAAAAGGGTAAAAGGGCATGTCACTACCACCTGGATAGCTTTTCCAAACTACACTGTCATTCTACCCTCCAATTCTGGTCCCTCCTCTTGATGTGGGCAAGCAAACAGGCACGAGAATGGAGGGGTTAGGGATAAAAACATTTCTTTCATGAGATTATTAAACAGTTGTTTCCCTCCAACCTACCACATTTACAAGCCACTAGGGCCTGACTGGCTCAGTCGGTGGAGCACTCGACTCACGATCTTGGGGTTGTAAAAATCAAGCCTGCATTCGGTGTAGAGATTACCTAAAAATAAAATCTTTTGGGGCACCTGGGTTACTCTGTCAGTTAAGCATCTGCCCTTGGCTCAGGACTCCCATGGGGGCTCTCTGCTCAGCAAGGAGCCTGCTTCTCCCTCTCCCTCTGTCCCTCCCCAGCTTCTGCTCTCTGTCAAATGAATAAATAAAATCCTAAAAAAAAAAAAAAAAAAAAAAAAAAAAAAAAAGGACCACTAGGCTAAATACATGTGCTTATAAATTTTCTAATTTCATACAAATAAAGCACTAAGTTGAGAACTGGGAGATCTGAATTCTCATTTTCCCCCATATCTGTCCAATCTGAAACAAAGTTACTTCTTTGTGCCTCAATGGGAATGTATTACATCAAAACTAGAAGTTATAAATAACTTCCTGGAATTGTTCTTAAGGATAAAATCTTTAAAATGTGATGAATAAGGAATTATGATAAGGAATTATCATGATAATTCCTTTACCTTCACTTAGGTGTAAAAGCATAAAGTAATCTGTTCACTGTGTGACCCTGAAGCCTACAAGACAAGACCAACCACCTAGAGCCAATTAGAAATGAAAAAGAGTGGGGAGCCTGGGTGGCTCAGTCGTCAAGCGTCTGCCTTCAGCTCAGGTCATGATCCCAAGGTCCTGGGATTGAGCTCCACATCAGGCTCCCTGCTCCTCGGGAAGCCTGCTTCTCCCTCTGCTTATATGCCCTCTCTCGCTGTCTCTCTCTCTCTATCAAATAAATAAAATCTTTAAAAAAATAAATAAAAGAAAGAAAGAAATGAAAAGGATTCCTTGGGCCTTGACTAATCCCTATCTTCAACCCCAAAAGCTTGGCCAAAGAAAATCTAGCTTGAGAATTGGGAAAACAGATTCCCATTAATGAATTCTTCTCAATATTCAACCTCACCAGAAAAAGAAATTATGGACTAATGAGATTTTTAGAAAGTGAAACATTCACAATTTTTAACTGAAGACTTTCACTGGGCATTTCCAGGTTAGGAATTGGGACAGTACACTGCAATTGTTAAAAATTAGTCTACGGCCATACCACCCTGAATGCACCCGCTCTCTTCTGAAATTGTTAAAAATTAGGTGACAGACAAAAATGTTAATAATCTTACCACCACCACCACCCCCTCCTCAGAGAGGGAAAAAAATCAGTTTCAGCAGCTTATATGACTCTATGGCTTTCCAATTTCCTACAAAATGGCCAATAGTAATGCAACTCATATGGTTCCTGGCAGACAGTGTGCCAAATAAGTATCTGTTGAATGAATGATTGATTCTCTTATTTCTCACATCTTCTACACCATTTCAGTACACCTGTATGAATGCTGGCATATTTGTTTTCTTTTAGCCTATTAAAAATTAAAATGCAGGGCACCTGGGTGGCTCAGTGGGTTAAGCCTCTGTCTTCTGCTCAGGTCATGATCCCAGGGTCCTGGGATTGAGCCCCCCCAGCAACAGGCTCTCTGCACAGCAGGGAGCCTGCTTTCCCTCTCCCCCTCTACCTGCCTCTCTGCCTGCTTGTGATTTCTCTGTCAAATAAATAAAATCTTTTTTAAAAATAAATAAATAAATATTAAAATGCAAATGGTGGCTAAAAAGACAAATTCTAAAAACTCTCATTTTGTTTCATCAGCTTCTACTTCATCATATGGTACTGTAGTGGGTATGAGCACCAACAACTCTTAGACCCACCCATAAGCTGGTTAAATTATTTATAAATAACAAACACAATTATAGCCAAGTTTCAACGCAAAATTAATTAACTGAGTCCAGAATAATGTAAGACCAAAGCAAAAATATGAACGAAGATATTTTTACTGCAAGAACTAGAAACTCCTATAGTGCCAGCTTCTAGCCCTATCTTAATGATGCCAAGTCACATCATCTTCAACACTGAAGTAAATCAACTTCCCCTATAATGACAGTGCAGACCAACTTCCTACTAATATCCTATCAACCATTTCCTCTACAGGAAAAGCAAAAAGCCCTACCAGTTCTCACTTAGCTAAAAAGCAATTCCTTTCTCATAATCCTACCATTTGGATTGGGTTCTGGAAACCAAAAAAAAAAAAAAAAAAATTTAAAAATCCCAAAACACTTGCAGCAAAACAATCAACTCCATCTTTCCCTTAATATGGATAACCCATCCATGCCAAATACCAGAACTGAATACTACTGTGTATCACTGAAGATGCCAACTAGGATGACAAAATGTCTAATATCTGGGCGTTTCTCAAATCAGAAGTTCCAGTGCACTATAGACTGTTACACAAATGTCAGTTACATCTGAGACATGGATAATGTTTTAATAAATGTGGTTCCCTCTTTCAAGGCATTCAAGGACAAGTGGAATATTTTGTAAACAGACTTTATGGCTACAGTAGCCTCAACAGCAGATTTAAAAGTGGCCTACCCTTTGAAGTGGGAGGATAGTTACACACACACACACACACACACACGAGGGGATACAGACATGAAATACTACTTCTCCTTAAAGTATCCATTCCCACGTCTAGACCCATACTTTCAACAAGCAAATTATGACCAACTCCATCCCTCAGCATCCCAGGAAGCTTAATCCTCTCCTTGTATCCTTTTACAAGTTTAATTCACTTCAACAAGCAATCCGGACCGAGAGGGTGCCTAATTCACCACCCAGAAAAATCAAGAGCCAACTTTCTCCTTTTATGCACAACCACTTATCTGATCTTCTTTCTCGCCCCCCTCTTAATTACTCCCTGAACTCCCCTTCCTCGCCACCAGCACGGACCTCTTTGGTACCCCCCACCACCCTTGCCTCGGGACTCCAACATTCCCCCATTCTCACCCCATCAACCACCAGCCTGAAGGTCTGCAGACACCGCCACCGCACCAACCAGACCACCCTCTCACCGGACCCCACCAGCCCAAACACGGCAAACTCCTCATTCAGGGAAGGGGAGGGCGATGCTCTTCAAACTCACCACACGAAGTCGTTGCTTTTGTCCTCGTAGGAATTGATGAGCCCGTTGCACAGGGGGGCGAGCAGAGGTCTCTTCCTGCTGCCGCTGCCGAGGCTGGAGCTGCTCCCTCCCACGCCGGCGCTGGGCCTGGCCGCGCAGCTGAGCCGAGACAGGCCCGCGGACACCGCCCCGCCGCCGCTGCCGGACACGGCGGCCGCCACCAGCACAGGCCGCGCCGGGCCCCCGAGGCCGCCCGAACCCGCGGCCTGGGCCGCTCCGCCGGACGCCGCCGCCGCCACCGCCGCGGAAGGGGGCGACGGGGAAGAGGACAAGGACGAGGAGGCGGAAGTCACCGAGGAGGCCGCCGAGGAGCCAGGGCTGGTCCCGGCGGAGCCCGACCCGGCCTGGCGGCTCCCAGACATCGTGACTCCCCCACCTCCGGCCGGGCGCTCGGAGAGGGACCGCGACCGCGACCCGCCGCCGCCTCCCTCCCCTCAGCCTCAGTGCATCCTGAGGCCGCGCGCCGCGCCGGGAGGTGGGGCTGAGGAACAATAAAGTTGATTTTTTTAAGGCGAGCCCACAGCAGCGTCCGACGGGAGGGGGCGGAGGAAACTAAGAAAGCGGAGGGGAAACCACTACCGCTGCCGAGGCCGCCACCGCCGCGGGCCCCGCCGCAGCCAACCGGGGCGCGCGGAGGGCCGGCCGTGCGCGCACGCGAGCGGCGGAAGGGGCGGGAGCGGCGGCGGAGACAACTTCGCGGGCCGCCGGGACGCGCACAGCGCGCCCCCGGTGGCGGCCTAGTAACGTCGGCCGCGCTCGTCCACAGCTGTAGTCGCTCGTGACGTACGGGGCGGGGCAGGTTGTGCAACGGGTGAAAAGGCTACAAAGAGGGGAATGAATGATAGGGTGGTGCAATGGTTTGGGAGCTGGGGCAAAGAGCGGAGTGCCGGCGAGAGGACTGCGCACGCGCTCTGGGTTTCGACCCTCGCGGCTGCCCCGGGTCTCCGGTCCACGCTCGGAGCGTCGCGGGCGCGGAGTCACCGCACCACGCCGGCGTGGAGGCGAGCCGCATTCCTGAACGTGGAGAGGGAGCGGTCGCTGTCGCTGTCGCTGATCGCCGAGAGTCTGGTGGTGTGACCTACTGGCAGGTGCTTCCGCGCTGCGGTTTGAAGGCTCTGCAGACCAGGACGGGAGGAAAAAACCCAGGAGCTCAGAGCTGTTGAAAAGAGCACTGGACTGAGAGTCAAAAAGTCTGGGCTCTGCTGTTAAACCATTCCACAGTATTGTGAGGACTAAATTAAAATGAAGTCGGTGAACGGTGCTTTGTAGATTCCGAACATTGTAGCAAATGTTAGCAATTTGATTGGTTCGACCATGCTGTCTTGTATCTTGAAAAATTATTTACCAAATTAAGCATAACAATAATGGGAAAACAAATTATATTTAATCTGAACACAGCTCAGTCAGAACCTCGATGTAATGTGGATCTGATACATTTCTAGCACAAAACAAGGAAACCTGGCAGTTAATACGCCCCAAAAAGTGTGCAATTTCTGGTAGTTTTTTGGAATATCAAAAATTGAATACAGATTTTCATTTTCCATTTTAAGGATTCTCAAGATTCCGGGGGATACAAATTAGAAACAACAGGGTAATTTTCGGTGCCCCTTCCAGCTCTGTCATCCTGTGGTTCCCAGAGGGAAAGATCCCAAATTTAATTCTGTCCTGTGAATTAAAGACCTTTCCCTAGGAACTTTAATCCATGCTGAAGAGACAGAACCAGGGAAGGGCCTAGATGAAGGCCCAGCAAAAATTCCTAGCCTTTCCTCTGACCAGTGTTCCATCAAAAGGCTGTCATCCTCAACTTTGACTTTACCTCTTACCTTAATATTACCAGCTCACGTTTCTGATCAGAATATGACATAGGAATGAGCTTATCAGATCTCCAAGAATCACCCTCCTTGTGTGAACATTGCATTACCTAAACACTTAATTTCACTTTCAAGACCCATCTGAAATATGAAGCCTTAAGGACACCTCAGCAGAAATATTTACACTCCACTTGGTGCTCCTAGGGTATTTTTTTTTCTTTTTTGCACTTATAACATTGTTATTTTCCTGGTTTATGTGTGGTTCTCCTCTGCTAGCTTATTAGCTTCAGCTTTGTATTCCCAACATATAATATACCTATGATAGGTGCTTATTAAATATTTCTTGACTAACGAATAAAGCAATTGGTCTCATTTTTAGTTTAATTATTTGCTTATGGTCCATTTTTCCAACTAAATTGTAAGCTCTATCAAAGACAGGACCATATTGGTTCTCATTGGGGAGTCAATAATTTCTTGATGAAGGAATGCATTAATAAGTAAGTGTTGGGTACCTGGGTGGCTCAGTTGGTTAAGCGACTGCCTTCAGCTCAGGTCATAATCCTGGAGTCCCGGGATCGAGTCCCGCATCAGGCTCCCAGCTCCACGGGGAGTCTGCTTCTCCCTTTGACCTTCTCCTCGCTCATGCTCTCTCTGTCTCTCTCTCTCTCTCAAATAAATTAAAAATAAAACATTTTAAAAAAATAAGTAAGTGTAAAGAATCTGATGAATATTTATCAAGTACTTAGTATACATAGACCTACACTGGGCAAGAAAGAGATAAAGAAGTTTATAAAACATTGTTCCTGCACTCAAGAAGCTTAAGGAATAATTGAAGAACTAGAAAAATGAATACAAAGATAAGTAACACTACCAAAGAGCACATACTACGTGCTTAATGAGTGAAGCAGAGAAACACCATAGGAGCAGAAACAAGAGCACTTGCTAAGGGCCAGCCGTGTGTGGCATTGGAGGAATGTTTACATCAAATTCAGGTACCTGTTTTATAGGGGGGAAAGCTTATTCAGCAAAAACTCATCTGGGGACCAGACTGTGAAAGTCTTGAATCCACTTCTGGAAATAACCTACAGGCAATTGGAAACAATGAAAGCATTGCAAGGGGGTAAAATATATTCAAAGTGTTGTTTTTAAGATTAAGTTTTCACCAGATTAATCTTTCAGAAGAGGTTGGAGATTAGGAGCAAACAAACTAATTAGGAAAAAATGATGGCAGTCCAAACATAGGTGAGGAGATTCTAGATTAGTGTGCCGACAAAGAAAGGGAGTATTCTGAGAAAAACACAAAAGAATCTATAGGATTAAGTTACTCTTTGTAGAAGAATCTTCACCATCCCTGAGGGCATGATCCATGATCTGTCTTGTTCATTATTCTTTTCCCCAGTACTTGGCACAAAGGCCATTAAGTCGATTAAGTAAAAAATGATGGAATACAGGGGCACCTGGCTGGCTTAGCCGGAAGAGAGTGTGACTCTTGTTTTCGGGGTCATGAGCTCCAGCCCCATGTTGGGTACAGAGATTACTTAATTAAAACTATTTGTTAAATGATGGACTGCAAAGAAGAATGAGTGTAAAGATGAGTCCAGGGATTTCAGCATGATGACAGAATTGGAGAAGGCCAGTGGCCAGTGGATGTTTTAGTTTTGGACGTGTTCAGTAAGTGGATGAAAATATATTCAAGGGGGCACCACAGTGACTCAGTGGGTGGAGCATCTGCTTCCACTCAGGTCATGATCCCAGGGTCCCAGGGATGGAGCCCTGCACTGGGTTCCCTGCTCAGGGGGAGCCTGCTTCTCCCTTCTCCATGGCCCCCAACTAGTGCTCTCTCTCCCTCTCTCTCTTTCTCTCTAATAAATAAATAAGATCTTTAAAAATACATGTGTGTGTGATATATATACATATATGTATATATATTCAAATAAACAAATCCAGGCAGTGACCAAAAATTCAGGTTAAGACACAGGAAAAAGTTCAACACATGAAAAATAAAACTGCAGGTTCCTGAGATTCTGACTCTAAGTCTGGGGTGGGCCTATGAATATGTATTCTTTTTTTTTTTTTTTAAGATTTTATTTGTTTATTCGATACAGATAGAGATCACAAGTAGACAGAGAAGCAGGCAGAGAGAGGGGAGAAGCAGGCTCCCTGCTGAGCAGAGAGCCCGATGCGATGCGGGGCTCAATCCCAGGACGCCGAGATCATGACCTGAGCCAAAGTCAGAGGCTCAACCCACTGAGCCACCCAGGCGCCCCTGAATATGTATTCTTAACAGCACCCAAGTGAACCAAACGCTTTGAGAAACACTGATCGTTCTGTAGGGAATGCCCGAGAAATATGTGAAATGGTCTCTTTCTTCCAAGTAGCTTATTGAAGAGACTTCTTAGCTGAGAAGCCTCCTAGAAAAAAAAATCATCAGTGCCTAGTATTACCTCTTTGGAAACTAGGTTCAGTAAAATCTAAATTTAAGAAAGGAAATGGAGGGGATAGGAGATGTGATGCAATGGAATTTCCCTTTCATATCAGTTAAATCTATAAAGACTGTTCTCAAAGTACACAGTCCCTATTCTTTTCTACAGGCAAAATGTTCTGGAAAAGCAGAAGAGAAAAGAGGAAGCATGGCAAAACACATACACACACACACCAAGGAATTCAGACGTCAGGAAAAGAAGCAAATAGAAGAAGAAAACATTATGAAAATGAAAGTAATGTAAAATAAAAACTAAGACTTAATAATTGAAAGAACTCCATCACATTGTTAATTAACCCTATAAATGACAAAAATGACAAGACAAAATCCAAGTCTTTTATGAAAATGCTGTTACTGAAGTAAAATCCAAAGGAGTTAAGATGGAATGGAATTACCAAAAAGATTAAACTTCGAGACCTATTTCCAAAGGGGCTAAGCCAGGGGTGCCTGGCTGGCTGAGTCAGAAGAACATACGACTCTTGATCTTGGGGTTGTGAGTTTGAGCCCCATGTTGGGTGTAGAGACTACTTAAAAACAAAATCAATCAAAAATAAATAAATAAATAAATAAATAAATAAAATCGATCAATCAATCAGTACAAAGTAACTTATCCAAGTATAATCTGTTAGGGCAGTAAGACTGCTGGTTTCTACCTCCAGCTAGTCCTGCCCTTTGCTAACCAATCTCTCAAAAAGATCCTTTCTAAAAAGCTTTATCTGCCTGATTCACCAGAAGAGTTTGCCGCCTGTTTGCCCTGTTTGCTGTCCAAGCAAATCTCTTAGTGAATAATAGTTTCCTGTTAAGTTTTTTCTTTTTAATTTAATGGGATTGCCTGTTTTAAAAAAAGAGAAGAGAGAGATGTGAAATAAACATGGTATTAAAAAGCTGAGCTGACGGGGGAAAGGAGAAAATATATTTTTTTGTTAGTGTTAATGGACAGGAGAAAAATAGAAAGGTTTCTATAATACAATAGCATAATAATACATCTAGAAGAAAATAATCCATCATCTGCTGGTAAAATGAAAAGCTCCAATTTATGAATTAAAACCAGAGATAGGGGAGCCAGGGTGGCTCAGTGGGTTGAGGCCTCTGCCTTCGGCTCGGGTCATGATCTCAGGGTCCTGGGATCAAGCCCTGCATTGGGCTTTCTGCTCTGCCTGCCTCTCTGCCTGCTTGTGATCTCTCTCTCTCTCTCTCTCTCTCTGTCAAGTGAATAAATAAAATCTTTAAAAGAAATAAAAAATAAAACCAGAGATAGACAGTTACCTATGGAGAACTCTAATTTCTTAAGAGTTACTGTTCGCAAACAACTTTTTTTCCGAAAACGTGTATCACACTCTTTTCATTGCTAGAATGGCATTGTCAACTTTTATTCTGTTCTTCCAGTCTTCTGTGTAAAATTGTAAGCACTTTTTAGGGAAGATAAGCTAATAGCACTGATACCTTGGTAAGTCAGTCAACATATTAAAAGAAGTTCATTTCCTGGGGCACCTGGGTGGCTCAGTGGGTTAAAGCATCTGCCTTTGGCTCATGTCATGATCCCAGGGTCCTGGGATCAAGCCCCGCATCGAGCCTGCATCGAGAACTGCATGGAGCATCGAGCATCATCTGGCTCTCTGCTCAGCAGGGAGCCTGCTACCCTTCTTCCTCTCTCTGCCTGCTTCTCTGCCTACTTGTGATCTTTGTCTGTCAAATAAATAAAATCTTAAAAAGAAGAAGAAGAAGAAGAAGTTCATTTCCTTTATTAAAGCACCTCTTTGGCAAGCTACTGCTAGCAATTTTAGTCAAGGCAGTTGTAAAAATATGTCCTGGACCAATCAGAAGTATTCTAACAACGAAAGATTATAGGCAGAGCTGTGTGAATGTGAGTGCAACTTACTGAATAGGGTTAGTCAGTTTCCAAAAAAAAAAAAATTGCCCGAGACTGGGAAAAGTCATTTTGGACTAGAAAAACATTTGTTCGGGTGACTGGGTGGGTCAGTCAGTTGAGCTTTCAGCTCAGGTCATGATCCCCAGGGACTTGGGGTCAAGCCCCACATCGGAGCTCCCTGCTCCAGCTCTCTGTCGCTCTGTCTCTCTCACTCAAGTAAATTTAAAAAAAAAAAAAAAAAATCCTTAAAAAAAATTTGCTCACCTGATATATGGCAATATGTTTTGTATTTTATGAATATACGGGTAGGTTTAGATCCACTTGAAAGTAATAAAACAAAACAAAATGAGGTCTATTGAATTCTAATGAATTCAAAAAAGAACAATTGGAGTCATCTTGAGGTGGAGACCAGGTAATAAAGGGCAAAAAAGGAAAAGAAAAAAAAACCAAAAACTTTGTGTTGAAATTAAAGCATGTAACATAGTGAATCTTTTGCTCCATGGATTTAACCACTCATGCATGCAATGTAGCATAACTAAACAATCTGGGAAAGGGTATATAGCTAGAATCAAGCACTGTTTAAAAGAACAAATTATTGGGGCACCTGGGTGGCTCAGTGGGTTAAAGCCTCTGCCTTCTGCTCAGGTCATGATCCCAGGGTCCTGGGATTGAGCCCCGCATAGGGCTCTCTGCTCAGCAGGGAGCCTGCTCCCTGCCCCCCCCACCCCCACCTGCCTCTCTGCCTACTTGTGATCTCTCTCTCTGTCAAATAAATAAATAAAATCTTAAAAAAAAAAAACAAAACAGCAAATTGTTCACTGTGACTTGCATCAAGACTCCTTCCTGAAAGAATAAATGAAACAAGATGGGATCGGGAGGGAGACAAACCATAAGAGACTCTTAATCTCACAAAACAAATTGAGGATTGCTGGGGGAGAGGGCGCGGGGGGTTGGTTATGGACATTGGAGAGGGTATGTGCTATGGTGAGTGCTGTGAAGTGTGTAAACCTGGCGATTCACAGACCTGTACCCCTGGGGCTAATAATACATTGTATGTTAATAAAAATTAAAAATTAAAAAAAAAAAAGAATTTGGGAAAAAAAAAAAAAACCCTCCTTCCTAGACTGCAACTTTCTTTCTGCCTAGTACCCTGGGCATTCGGGCAAGCCATACTGTGATATCCACTGCAACACATGCTCCTATCATCTACTAAATTCTGTTAAAAAAAACTGAGAATGCTAAAGTAGCTCTGGATTGTGAAATTGTGTAACCAACCTAGAATGAAGGGTGAATAGTATTTGGTTATAATCATTGTAATTAGATTTATACCAGGTTGCAAGAGAAGTTAGTGTGGGAACCTATTGTTAACCTTATTTTTTTAATTTTTTAAAAATTTTATTTATTTATTTGACAGATCAAAAGTAGTGGTGGGTGGGGGGAGCAGGCTCCCCACTGAGCAGAGAGCCCCATGCAGGGTTCAATCCCGGGACCCTAAGATCATGACCTGAGCGGAAAGCAGAGGCCTCAACCCACTGAGCCACCCAGGTGCCCCTATTGTTAACCTTTAAAGGTGAGGTCAATTAAAACAAGGATCCATTCTGACCTATTTCCTCTTATTTCCTGAGTCCACATGGTAATTCTTACATTTTTAATTTGCTCTATTCAGATAACAACAGGTATTTCTTACCTCAGCCTGAGTCCTCCCACCCAGAGCCTCAGGCAGATATCTACCATTAAACCAGTTCATAAACTGCCTTTGCACTTATCAATTCATTGTGAGATAATAGAAACTGGCATTATCTCATCTCCAGTTGGGAAAAATGAGGTCAAAGCAGTAAAGTCGCTGGCCAAAATTCTAGCACTCCACCCAGTGTTCAAGGACTGAGGGTTGCCCAATCTGGGTAATCTCTGTCCAACAGTAGTTCGACAGATAGAAGAGTGTATGTTAGTTCTGAGTCATTACACCAAAGTCACAAGTAAAAATTGACTATCATACACCACGCCTCTTTCTTTCTTCTTTCACTGTTTGATATGATCTCATTCTCAAATACTTGGTTTATACCAAGATATAATAGTGTTAATAATACATCTGAAGAGGGCGCCTGGGTGGCTCAGTGGGTTAAGCCGCTGCCTTCGGCTCAGGTCATGATCTCGGGGTCCTGGGATCGAGTCCCGCATCGGGCTCTCTGCTCGGCAGGGAGCCTGCTTCCCTCTCTCTCTCTCTCTGCCTGCCTCTCCTGCCTAACACAACCATTTAAAAAATCTTGTGATCTCTCTCTGTCAAATAAATAAATAAAATCTTTAAAAAAAAAAAAATAATACATCTGAAGAAATTACAAGCTGAATCCCATCCTAAAAATTGAATTCTGTATTGATATCCACTGCAGTGTCAACAGAAGTGTATTACTTTCCATTGTTACCATAACAAATTACCACAAATGTAATAGCTCAAAACAATAGAATCTAGGCTTGCTGGTTTCACCGTTGAATCTCACAAGATTCAAATCAAGGTCTCAGGGGAGCTGCTTTCCTTTCTGAAGGCTCTGGGGGATAATCTGCCCCTGGGCTCCTTCAGATTGTTGGCAGAATTGAATTTTGTGGGTCATAGGATTGAAGTCTGTTCTCAGCTTCTATGCACCTGCATTCCTTGGCCGGTGGCCCCTTACCCCTCTCACCAGCAACAGTGAGTCAAGACCTTCTCACACTGCATGTCTCTGATTCTTCTGCCTTCCTGCTCCACTTTTATTTATTTTTTTTTAAGATTTTATTTATTTATTTGACAGAGAGACAGTGAGCAAGAGCATGAGCGAGGAGAAGGTGAGAGGGAGAAGCAGACTCCCATGTAGCTGGGAGCCTGATGTGGGACTCGATCCTGAGACTCCAGGATCATGACCTGAGCTGAAGGCAGTTGCTTAACCAACTGAACCACCCAGGCACCCCCTGCTCCACTTTTAAAGGGTCTATGGGATTACATTGGACCCACCCAAACAATCCGGGAAAAATGTCTCTAAGAGTCAGCCAATTACATCTACGAAATATCTTTGTCTTGTAACATAACATATTGGCATGTTCCAGGGATTAGGGTATGACATCTTTGGCAGAGCTTTTCATCTGCCACTTGAGTGGCTCATTTGGTGAAGAGTCTGCCTTCTGCTCAGGTCATGATCCCAGGAGGCTCCCTGTTCAGTGGGGAGTCTGCTTCTCCCTCTCCCTCTGCCCCTCCCTTCTTTATCTCTCTCACTCTTTCCCAAATGAATAAATAACATCTCTAAAACACTACAGTCTTGGGGCACCTGGGTGGTTCAGTGGGTTGAGACTCTGCCTTCGGCTCAGGTCGTGGTCTCAAGGTCCTGGGATCGAGCCCCACATCGGGCTCTCTGCTCAGCAAGGAGCCTGCTTCCCCATCTTCTTCTGCCTGGCTCTCTGCCTACTTGTGATTTCTCTTTGTCTGTCAAATAAATAAATAAAATCTTTAAAAACAAACAAACAAACAAAAAACCCTGCAGTCTTTAGTTAATAATACTGTTTCAATATTCACTTCATCAATTATGACAAATGTAGCATACTAATGCATTATGTTAATAATAGGAGAAACTGCTGGCAGGAGGGCAGATATGGAATTTATGTGTACTCTTTGCTTAATATTTCTGCAAACTTAAAACTGCTCTAAATAATGAAGTCCATCAATTTTAAAAAAAGATGAAAATTTTAAAAATGAAATTTTCAGAGGTTTGAAGAATAGATAAAGGAAAATTAAAGAGAGAAAATAGAGGAAGAAATGGTTTTTTGTTTGTTTGTTTGTTTGTTTTAAAGATTTTATTTATTTATTTGACAGATCACAAGTAGGCAGAGAGGCAGGCAGAGAGAGAGGAAGGGAAGCAGGCCCCCTGTGTTTCTCATACTCCAGTAACCCCCAAATTGTGTGTCAAATCAGTGTTCTCCTTACTCTTCAATGCTATTTGAAGATATTTTTTCCTTTTTTTCTTTAAGATTATTTATTTACTTATTTATTTGACAGAGAGAGAGAGAGATCACAAGTAGGCAGAGAGGCAGGCAGAGAGAGAGGAGGGATGTAGGCTCCCCACTGAGCAGAGAACCTGAAACAGGACTCGATCCCAGGACCCTGGGACCATGACCTAAGCATGGTCATGACGAAGGCAGAGGCTTTAATCCATTGAGCCACACAGTCGCCCCTCTTTCTAAGATCCTTATGTTGAAATCCTAACCCCCAATATAATGCTACTAGGAGGTGGCTCTTGGGGGCTGATTAGGTCAGGAGGGGAGAGTCTTAGTAAATGGGATTAGTGCCATTATAAGAGACACGAGAGCTTGCTGCCTTTATCTCTCCTCACTGCCATGTGAATATACAAGGAGACCACCATCTCCAAGCCATGAAGTGAGTGCTCCCCAGATAGGAAATCTACCAGCATCTGGATCTTGGACTTGGAAGTCTTCAGAACTGTGAGAAATAAATGTTGTTTAAGCCACCCAGTCTATGGAGATGGTTGTGGCAGCCAGGCTGACAAAGGCAGATGTATTATAAGCAACACTAGATGTTAATAGAAAAAATGCCTACACTGTTCTGAGGGAAAACGTTTTTAAGCCTAAAATTTTAAAACCAAACTATGAGTCAAGTTTGAGGGCAGAACAAAGTTATTTTCATACATAAAAGTGCTTAAAATGATTCCCACCTGTATCCCAATTCCTTTTGCCTGGCCCAGTCACCTCGTTGCTGAGTACAGTCCGGTAAGGCCTTGTCCTCCGGACGATCGCCCTTGGGTGGCTGGAGCTGGGAGTCTGCTTTCTAACCTGCTTCTCTCCTTCCACCCACCTCCCAGGCCAATAGCGAACAGCCGAGCACTGACACAAGGCTACCCAAAACTCCAGCTTCCTTGGGACCAACCTTGCAGTGTGGTTAGTGAGCCTTGGCCCCCCTGGAGAACTAGACTGCGATTAGTCGCCTCATGAAACCTCATT
>NW_022632129.1:0-16643 GCF_010015895.1 Lontra canadensis | reverse complement strand
TCCCCTCTCCTGGCCTGGGACCCTCTCTCAGACCTGGGTCCCCTCTCCTGGCCTGGGTCCCCTCTCCACGTTACTCCTCCCGTGAGCACAAGGCAAGAGGGCCCTCTTTCCATCTGTTTGTGCCTGTTTCCCCAAGGCCGCGGGCTTCTGTGAGCTGCTTTCTTCTGCCTCACTCTGTTAGTTCCTGCCGGGTCCCTCCCTGACCCAGCGAGGGTACTGACAGCTCCCACTGCTCAGAACGAGCCCATGACGGCCACAAGCGGGGAGGGAACTGGAAGCCTGGTCCCTGTCCCAGGTGGCCCTGGTCATTTTCAGATGTAAAGGCCCCCGGGTCCCTGAGGCCCCCGCAGTTTTTCCTCCTGATGCCTCCCGGGGCAAGGAGCCGAGCTCTGAAATCAGACTTACTATTTACTATCCTGGAACCAATGATTTAGGAGCTTATTGATGAAGCGTAAACAGTAATAACGCGACGAGAATTCGGAATGGGGTAAACGCAGTGAACGGCGTTCAGCAACAGCTCGTGGTCCTCGTGGACAGGCCGGTGCCTGCAGGTGCAGCACGCCTGCTGTGCCACAGGGCCTCCTGCCCTGGCCGGGTGCGCGTTCACACTCGGAGCCCGGGTACCTCTCAAAGCCACGCGGGAAGCCCGGGAAACACCGCCTGTCCCTCAAGCACCCAGGGAGGACCAGGGCTGTGGGATGTCAGCACGCCGGGAAGTCCAGCTTGAAGGCAGGAGACCCGACGAGCTGGCAGTCAGGGTGCAAAGACGCGAGGTGCCCAGTCACAGTCACCCGCATTCACGATGGGGTTCGGGTGGTGACATTTTAGGGGGATGTCTCCTCTCGCACAGAATAAAACCGCAAAACTCTACTTGAGCTCTCTGCCCAGGGTCTCTAAAATGGAGAAAGGCAGATGCTAGAATGTTCCGTCTTGTTCCTGAAAATACACGTAGCACACATGCGCAGACGGATACCGAGTTGGAACTGGAAGAATAAATAGGGAAACAAAGAACACTGTTGGCAGGAGGGCCTGTTGCTTTCCTAGAAATCCTTTCAGTGATTCACCCACAGGCCATGCAGCTTTCTAGAAGTCTCAAGGCAGCAACAGTGATGGAACTCACTGCTTCCATTTCTTGAAAAACGGCTAAAGACCTCCCTTGCCTTTTGATAGTTTAACGGCATCATAAAGACTATCCTTGGTCCCAAAGATGTGAATGGGACTCGGTTCTAAGCACGTTTCCTTCTCTCTCCTTTTGCTCCCAATTTAAAAGTGCATCAGTGTTTAAAAGCAGATACAAAATGTGCCCCAAGCTATACAGTCCTCCTTCACCAAGGGTCTCCTTGGCCGAGTCAAAGGGGCCCCCCATGCCACTGGCCACTCTGAGACTCCACAGGCTCATCGGGGACTGGGCCCACGGGGCCTCCCCTCCGGGTCAGACCAGGGGACTCCGTCACCCCAGCTCCTCTGCTGGTCTTCTACCTCCTCCACTCCGAACACCTGACGTGGCCCACCCGGTCCACCAAAAACAATGTGACGTGAGCAGACACCACAGCTGTCCGCAGGGGTGGCTCCCCGTGCAAAACATGATCCCCAAATTTAGGTGCAAGCTGCCCCCACCCCACAGCGTAAGCCCCATTGCAACAGCTCCCCACTGAGACAGCTTCGGTTCGGCTATCTGATCCTGGTGTGACCAGTACACACCTCGACGTTTCCGAGGTGACAAAAGTCCACTAAGGGAGCCCAGCCCCAAAGGCATGCGAGAAGTCCAACTAGTTGGAGGACACAGAATTTCATATTTATTCTGAATTCTGCCATTGAAACTCTGTGGCTTGGGGGTTCCATGTTCTTAAGCTCACAAAGAGGGAAAGGCAGGGGTGAGCACTGTCCCTTAGCAGAGATGAAGGACATGGAGTGGCCTCGAACCACGAGTCCAATCCAAACCCACGTCTACTGTGGGACCTAGAGCAGATGGCTTAAAGCCTCTATAACTCGTTTTTTTTCAAAAGGGGGTCTATAAAGCATCTGTTCATAAAAGTCTCTGCAAGGAGTCAATAAACAAATTGCATGTAACATAGCTAGCATGTGATAATCACCAAATCAGTATCATTATTGCTCATTAGAAGACATTCATCTTGATTCCAAGTGGGGATGCAAAGCAATTGGTGAAGAACATCCTGTCAGGTAGAAACCATGAATGCCTCTGTAATCCTGAATGATGGAGAGCAAAAAGGCAAGTCATAGCGGTGAACAGGGATTATGCGCGAGGGGGGAAACGGGAATCCGACTTACCCCTAACACCCCAAAGCGTTCGGCCAGGCTCCAACCACAGAGAAAGTCAATCTCAAACTTGTGGTTCAGAACCACGATGGCATTTTCCTTTCCATACTTGGGGTAGGCCTGGGGGTCTGTGTGGATGACGCACTCCGTGCCCGACCACCACTCCAGCAACATCACCAGCTCTGGAACAAACCACAACAACAGACAAACGTTTATTTCGCGCATGCGTGGTGAGCAAGGCTCAGTTCTGCTGGGCTGGGCTGGAGTCAGGCTCTCCCCTCCCGGCTGGGGCAGAAAGCAACTTGTAAGGGTCAAGGTCTGCATCATTGCCGCCCAGGCCCCCATCCTTGACATGGTTTAGAAGCAGAAGGGGAACGAGAAAGACTCCACTGCAGGATCCAGGGAAGGAGAGGAAGCTTGGAGAAGCCAAATGACTTGCATTCCTGGATTAAGTGCCTTGGGGAGAAGTCAGTGAGGAAGCCCGACTCCATCAGGAACGCGCGCCCTCGTGTTTACGGAGCTCTGAGAGGCAGCATGAGGTGATGCCCAGAATTCTGAAGATCCTGGGAAATGACTAATCAGGATACTTACAAACTACGTCAGAGAACACTAAATACCTCATTTTTCTCTCCTGTTCATGATGCTCGTGTGCACCCAAACTAATGAATACCCAGGGTGTGGGGAAGCAAGGCTCCATTAGAGCCATTATACTGCGGGCCTGAATGAAACTTAAAATACTCTGTGTAGGAACTTGGAAAACAGCAGTGCTTCCTGCAGGCAACAACGACCCACTGGGACTTTATTCTTCAGTGATGGCTTGTAGTCCTGGTGACCCCTTCCCAGCCTGGCTGCTTCAGGAAATGCCTATCTGTATGGTACAAATTGCCCAGAGAAAGAGTTGTACATTGGGTAAAAACTGTTATCTACATAGAAGCTTTAAGGAGAATTTGGAAAGCTGAAGGTGTTCAACAGGGGGATGGGTGGGTGTGAGTTTTCTGCCAAGGCTGTAGCCCTGTTGATCCCCAGTTAGCGGGGTACACATTTAGCAGAGGACTCTCTCACCACCCCTGTCCATACACACATACACACGCACCTACATGCACGTGCACACACACGCAGACAAGCAGGTGCAATCCTGACTCCAGGCAAACCTACGTTTTAAAACCTTTCTCCTTGAGGTTGTAGATGGATGCTTTCTAACAAGTGCACTAGAACTCTCTAGAAGGCATCACGGGCTAGTTTCTAGGCAGTCCTAATCTTTAGAATGGGTCACTTCACGGGTTCTGCGAGGCTTCAGGTAGAGGACACAGCGGGGACAGAACACACAAAGCTCAGAGGAAAGTCCCAGCAAGTCAGCCACTCGGGATCCAGCATCATCATTCAAAACGAACCAACACCCTCCCCTTACTGGACCATAAAGTAAGTGTCTGCCTGTTCCTTGGAGAAAACGTCAAGTCCGCAGTCAGCTGTCCCCCGGGTGGTGACATCAGTGGGACTTCATGTGGCAAGTCAGGGAAGGAGAAGGTAAGTGTGTAGGGAGGGCAGGAGGGACAGGAAGCACCACTGGCCAGGACTAAGGGACAGTTTGTTACCACCCGGTAGAAGGATGCTAATATTGCTGCACTGATTTCCTCTAAGAGACAGGATGGGCTGCACCAATCTACTCCACGACTAGCCGCAGAGCACTGATAAACCCCAAAAGCAGAACAACACGGAAGTCCGCCAGATAAGGGTGACCATCCCTGTGAATCACATCCCACTGTCGTTCTGCAAGTAGCTCCCGGATGCCTCTCTGGGCCCCGCTGCTCCCCACCGGCGGCGAGGTGGGACCGATGCATACCTGCCCCAGCACCATCCCCGGGACCTCAAGCAGCTTGTGATCCAGCATGAGAGCAGCTCCCCGACATGACGAAGCACAGCCCTGGGTGCAAGGACTGCATTGTCTGGTTCTTCTGACACTGGCCTGAGTCCAGAACCCAGCACAGCGCTGGCATGTCAATGCTCGTAACAAACCCCAGTGACCTACTGTGTGCAAGCACCACGCCAGGTGGAGGTGTGGCCTGGATGCCTACCCTCCTGGAGCCGACCGCCTGGGGTGGGGGGCAGTTTTCCATTCACAAGGCAGTGGGACGGGGAAGAAAAGACTTGTTCACAGGACAGATGGTTGCTGAATGTCGTATTCATGCATATGGGGGTCAGACACACCCGGCTCCAATCTTGGGGCGTCCCACTCACCACTGGCTCATTTCTCAATGTCCCCTAAGCCTCCCTGTCCTTGTCTGCAAAACAGGGATATGAAAAGCATTTAGACTTTCTGCCACGCTGAGGTTATTAAATCAGATGACGCCGTCCAGGCAGCCAGCATAGAGCTGCACATAGTAGGGAATCGGTAAGTGGCCAGCCTTCTATTACCAGGATACGCAAGGCTCTGCAACCACGAAATGCAAGAGGGAAGGGGTGGGGGAGGAGAGCCAGCCGGAGCCAGACCGAGAGAGAGACAGAGGGAGAACGTTCCAGCGGCTTCTGGACTGGAGTGGGGAGCGATGATTTATGGCTTCATAATGAAGGCAACGGGAAGCCACTGGAGCATTTTTAAATAGGCGCACAGCAGCATCTCATTTGCATTTTGAAAAGCTCGCTCTGGCTGAAATGGGAACGGACTGAAGGACTGGGCAGAAGCGGGGGGCGGGGGGCGGGGGGCGGGGGGTGCCGGGGCCCAGGGACCGTGCCAAGGCCCCCCAGCTAACAGTGGAGAAATCGGTTCTCAGGGCACTATTAACCATGTAACTAAGCACTAAATCTCAGCGGGAAGCAGAGTTTTCTTTCCTTTTACCAAAGGCTTTCAATTTCTGTGTTATTCACAATAAATACATTTATAGAGTCACATTGTGAAAGAATATAAACATCCAGAAGTATATAGAGGAGAAGGTGAAATTCCCTTTGATGGCTTTGTGACGCGTCCATTAGGTTAGGCTGGACTACATTTCCCAGACCCCTTTTTGGTTTGTTTGTTTCCAGTTACGGGGGTCCATGAGGGACAATCCTGGGAGGTCTGACAGGTGGAAGGAAAGTGTAAGTCACTCACGTTGCTGCTGATCAGCTGATTCATCTCCTCAGCTCGAAGCGGCAGCCGAGCGGGGCCCTGCGACGCGCCCTCCCCTTCCTAACACCCCCTCCTGCAGCTTCCCTGACTCCTGGGCCAGGTGTGTGTCTGCTGGCCCATGCAGGGCCCTCACGCCGTCAACACCAGACGCAATGACAACTGACCTGGGATTCAGTCTGTCCTCGTAGGGCTTCAGATGGTGCTTGGGGCTCCAACCTCTTGATCTCCTCGTCTTACATCCATCACGCCTTCCTGCCTGCCTTCCCCGGGGCTTCAGGCTCCAACATGAGCTGCAGAGACCACACCCCCAGCTGCAGACACAGCCTGGCCAGCCCTGTGGTTGAATAAGGACCAGTCCCTGCAACCTGTCGCTGCACAGGCGGCCACAGAGCTCCCAGCATTTCTGCACCCCATGGAACCCTGCTGAGGCACATCCTCCTCCCTGCCCCCAACCCACCCCCTTGTCCAGCGTTAACCATTAGAAAGAGTCTGGAAGGAAGCCTCCTAGTCCTGCTCCTAGGCATTTACACAAAGATACACACACACATACACACACGCACTCATGTGTTTCCCACCCACAAATGGGTTCATACTTTATCGACCTTTGTAAAAATATACATATAGTGATTTTCTCCAAATGGTGTATTCTGGATCTTTCCCTGCTGACATATATTCATAGTGATGTTAGCAAATATTGGCTGGGCTCCAGCCGTGTGCTGGGGACGGCTCCAAGGGCTTTGCACGTCGTATTGTGTGAAATCCTCACGTTAACCCTCTGAGGCTGGGAGGCACTATCATTACCCCTGTTTTAATATATGTCCAATATATGAAACTGTCGTTTTGGGTTTTTTTTGTTGTTGTTGTTATTTTTTTAGGTCAGAAAGAGCCAGGATGACGGCATCATAAAGAGTAACACAGGGGCTGCAAGGCTGTTCGTGCCACGGACATACATGATTTATTTGGCTGTTCTGTCACTGATTAGCATTTTCCCCCTTGCTTTTTTACTGTTATACACACTGCAATAAACACCCTTGAAAATGCACATTTTAGACCAAAATATCTATGAAAGTATTTCTCCAGCATAGAGATACACAAAAGTAGAATTATGGATTGAAGAGTACACATATTTAAAAATCGTACAGATATTTCCAGATAGCCCTCCGAAAAGATCTACCGATCTGCGCTGGGCCCAACAGAGCAGGAGAGGGTGTGTGTGCTGCCGCTTGGACCGATACTAAGCTCCTCGCAGGCTGGGGCCACGCGTGTCCTTCGGTAACTACTCCCACGTGGAGCAGGCGGTAATGCCAATGACCCAATGACGTTGTGACATCCTGCAGGCGGCACCTGGGTCTCCTCTCGAGTCTCTGGCACCCTGGTCCCAACACCCAACATGGTAGATGCGCAGAAAGCTTTTATCTTTAGTTGAATGACTTCCCCACTGATGTTTTCATTGGATGTTCTTATATAGGGAATGACACACGACTTATAAATACCACCATGAATTAAGGATTTCTTTACCCTGTGGTATGGCTGCTCCCATCTTCCTAGCTGAAGGGCACCTGCCTGGTAAGGCTGGTCCCATGTGAGGGGGGACATCTGTCATTTGAGTGAGATGCACCCCGCACCATGGCGCCCAGGCTCGGGGCAGGCAAGGCACCCCTGGTCCTCACACACGGGGCTCTGGGGGGTTCTGCCAGCAGCAGCGTCTACAGCCCACCTTGCCTGCTCCAGCCACCTGCCCAGGGTGGCAGCAGATCCCGGGAGGGCTCCAACCCTCTCCCTCCCTCATCTCCTTGTACTCAGGAACCTCCAACTCAACTGAAGAAGTTGCCAAAGGGCACCGTGCAAACGATTCTGATCAGGACTTTGGGCAGGTGACTGTCGCCAAGGACGCCCGCGAGGAAGCAGCGTCCTTCCCTTGTGGATTCGGGGGAAAGTCGCTTGCCAGCCGCCGTGGATTGCACACCTCTCAGCTGGCATTATGATGCTGGGAGTCAACAACAAACACTACCCGAGCAAATCGGAGAGAAGCGAAATAAGGTCTTTGCCCCCAAAGCATTTACCATCTCATCCATGTACCCAAACCAACCCTCGTGCAGCAACCAGGAAAAAGCAATAGGAGCTCTGAGCCAACAAGAATGGGGGCCAGTCGTTGAGCAGTTAATTAAAAGATAATACAGCTAGGAATGAAAACAATGCACCCAAGCAGAAGCAGGGGGGCGGGGGGCTCCTTCTGACAGCGGCAGACAAGGGCCCGGAGGCTGCTGTGCTAATGTGAGGGGGTTCTCTGTGAGCTGGCGACGCTCGCGGGGGCTCCCCGGGCCTGGCTCAGACCACCGTGATGCGGCAGTCCTACCTTGGCTATTAGGGTGAGCGAGTGCAGGGTCTCTTGGTGGACATGGCCCCTCAGGGCCCGGCCCGTCATGTCCCCAAGCACGGAGAGGACATTCCCTCTGGGCCCTGGAGCCCCAGACTGTAGGAAGCCACAAGGAGACGGGAGAGCTGAGGCCCATGCCCAGGAAGACCGCTTGGGAAAGTGGCTGGGATTTGACTCCTCCAGGTCAGGAGCTGTCAAGAGAAGAAAACGTGCAGACCTCCAGGTTCCCAGGCCTAGCCCGACTGTGTGCGGTGACTGTTTGGTGAGCCAAGGAGCCTGTTACTCTGAGGCTGAGTTGCCCATGGGGAACTAATGGCCATGAGACAGAAAGGCAAAGAACGGCAGAAAACTCTGGAGCGTGAAGAAGCCACTCTTGCACCTCAGGGATGTCCTCATGGAGCACCTCATTACCGAGAGGGTCTGGGGGATGCCTCCCATTTCTCCTTGATCAGACTGTTACTGCTCTCCGAGAAAGCAAGTGGTGACTGGTCCACATAGGATGGAGGACGGTTGCAGGGGCGTCATGCACAGACCAGGGCATCCCCCCCTGACTCCAGACTCTGGAGTCCCCTCTCACCTGCTCGCTGGTTGGGCACACGCGGCTATAGGTTAGAATCAGCCTTTATTGGTGGCAATGAAAAAACTTTGGTCCCTGACCTCAGAAGGGACCCGGGAGATGCCCTTCCTTCTTCTTCTCTGCCTCTCTCCCAACCAAGAGTCCTTTCCATTCTGACCTGGAAATCCTTTTATCCAGGGGCACTGCCTCAGGTTAGAGACTTGGCGGGCTTTTTGCTTGCCTCTGCAGTGGCCCAGACGCCATGGTGACAGCGGGCTCTGCACTCCTGGGGCCTCTGGTGGCTTTGCAGTGGCCCAGCCAGGAGCCCCCACTGGGCCCTGAGCCCCTCTCAGCTTCCTCACCTAGCTGGCCAAGTGGGGTGACACCCAGGAGTTCAGTCATTTCGGGACTCACATTCTGTCTGGGTCCTCGAGAACATTCCCATATCACCATGATCACATACAGGGCTGCCCCAGCCCTCAAGCCCTTTTACTTTGACCTCAGAATAGATCTAGATGGAAAGATATGTATTTGTTCAAAGATGGAGGAGATGCATGGGACAGAGGAGAAAGGGAGGCATCCCCCATACAGCGGGAAACCCTGTTTCTAAAGGTAGGAGAGAGCACCTGGGTGGCTCAGTTGGTTGAGCATCTGCCTTCAGCTGGGGTCATGATCCCTGGGTCCTGGAATTGAGCCCCGCATCGGGATCCCTGCTCAGCGGGGAGCCTGTTTCTCCCTCTAACTGCAGCTCCCCCTGCTTTTGTGCGCTCTCTCTCTCTCTCTCTGTGTCAAGTAAATAGGTGGCATCTTAAAAACAAAAAAAAGTAGGCAGGGAAGCTGGTTTCCTCTGGTCCCCAGCACCTCACTACCTTATCACTAAAACTGGCTTCCTCCCATCCTCCCTCCCTTCCCCTCCCCTCCAGTCCCCACATCACAGACACCTGAGTCATCCCTCGCCCTTCCCTCCACCCCGGGCAGCCTCAGCCTGCACATTCCTTTCCCGAAGGAGGGGAAGGGACGCCCCGTTCACCTGGTCCTCCAGGGATGCCAAGTGAGCCAGCAGGGCCTTTGGGGGCAGTCAGAAACTTTTAACAGACAGGATTAACGACCAAGCTTTCTACAATACGAGGCAGCACTTTTTGATAGTTTTGTCCTATTTAAAAACTTTCAGATCGCCCAGTTTTGCGGTCTTCATTTTTCCTGTAGTGACTCCCTGTGGGCTCAGCCAGCCCTGAGTTCTACACCATGGGCCACACCTGGCTCGGCCAGTTGTGCAGACTCCACTTGGGGGAGGGGTGTGTGGTGCAGAAAGTGACCTGCACTGCAAACGCCCCATCTGTGGCCTTGATTTCTGGGGCCCGCGGGACGACCAGAGCTGGGTGGGCGGCCGTAGGGCACTGGGTCTGGAGCCCAGAGTTGTTTCTGTTGTCTCTGCTCAGCTTAATCACGGATCGGAAACGAGAAGTGGACGGACGAGAGGGAAAGTGAGGAGGGAGGCAGAGGTACCTATTTGGCTGTTTATAAGAATGAGGAAGAGGAGGAAAATGGGGGGTCTAGGAGGGGACATGCTCCTTTCCACCTGTCCTGCACCTCTCACCTGGGGGACATCCATCAAGTCACAGGCACCCACCCGGCACTCTCTAGGCCCTGGGCAAAAACTGGAATAGAAATATGAAACTGAATAATTTGGGGAGCTGAGAAAACAGGAAGGTCTGGCCTCGGCTGTGGACCCCAGGGGGTCTTGCTATGGGCACGGAGAGACACACGCTATGAAAAGGAACAGACTTAAGTGACCGAACGCACCTTTCATGTTATGGGGCCTGATGCAGACGCTGGGATTTCTGATCTGAGACCAGATCTAGGTACTGGTCCCCGTCTGTCCACCTCCAGACCCTACTGGGCAGCTGCCTACTCCCCACGCCCCACTCACCATGTCCCTAACCAGCTGCAAACGTGGCTGGAGCCAGTTCCTCCTGCTTCACACTTCTTTCTTCCCCACTTCCCGTCTTCCCACCACGTCTTATCCAGCCTTCCAAGGCTCAGCACAGGTCCCCGTTTCCAAGAAATCTCAGATCCCAGGCCACAGACCCGGGTTTTCCAAACTTCCTGATGCTAAGTGCGCTCCACTCATTGGGGCTCCTGCTTGGATTTCCTTTTCTCTGCACCGTTTCCAGGGAGCACGGCAGCATGCGCCTTCCTGCCGCAGGCAGCTCTCGGGGCTGCCTGCAGGCCACACCAGACGGGGAGCCTGGTGTTCTCCCTCCACTTCAGTCCACAACGTGGGGGCATTCCAGCTTTCCCCACTTCCATGCCCAGACCATCGGATGATGCTGAAGCAAGACGCCCTTACGCAGACACACAGTACACCTGTGCTGTTAACGTTCATGGAAAACAATGTCTATGAAGGCTCCGCAGAATGGGGGAGGAGGAGGGAAAGTTTGTGAAGCCAGGCAGCAGGGCTCTGATGGAAACAGATCTGTTAGGAGAAAGCAGCATGCAAAGCCATCTCTTTCATCCCTCTCCCCCTCCCGGCCCCCATTAAGTGCCTGTTTCTAGGCAGGCTTTGCCCTTAGGAGGGTACAGAGGGAATGGACTTGAAGCTCAAATTGTAAAAAGGTAATGTTGCTACATTGTAACTTTCCCCCGAAGCCTTGAGCACGTGGCATCAAGGCGCCAGGAAAACAGATGCCTGAAGGAGGCAGGGCAAGGGTTGGGGGGCTGCCGCCCCTCCCTTCCCCATCATACACACATCCTTCCAAATGAAGGCAAGGGGAATTGGGCAGCGGATTTTGAGCCAGGGGTGGACGGAGAACAGGCAGTAAAGCGCTCCAAGACTTTAAAGTACGAACGACGGAGTGGATAACGCCAGGGGTGGAAAATCAGCTTTCTATCAAGCAGAGTCAGGCTCTGCTTCCAACCGGGTCCATCTTTCGGCAAGTCCAAACGTCAAGAAATACGACCATCTTGAGTGAGGAGTATAAAAGCCAGGAGAAGCCCTATGCTTGCCACCCCCAATCAAAACTTTCAAGGGGAGGAGAGGGGAAGGAAGGGTCTAGAACCCAAGTCCCACTGCTCCACTCTGATGCCCTGATGCCTGGCTCCTTGAAACTCCCTTCGGGTGAGCTGCTCAGAGATTACTGAGCTGAGGCACTGGTGTCACCTGATTTCCCAGTCCTGGAAGTGTGACTGACCTTACTTATCCAGTCTTCAAATCCTGAGCCCACTGGGTGCCCAGAACAGTTGGAGGTGCTTGAATGGGGCAGGGAGCAAGCAAATTCCAGCAGAGGAGACACAAACACACAGGTACGGAAACATATAACCTGGAAGATGGCTGTCAGGCCTGTGGGCAGCAGGAGGGGAAGGGGGCCAGAGGGGGGCGGGAAGCTGATCTCTCAGGAGGGCTCCGAGGAGGACTTTTGGGCTGTCACAGCAGTTTAGTGCAATCATGCCACGATCGAACTACATATGGCCTGTGCCAGACAAGGGCTGGTTTTGTACTTGGGGATGTTTCCAGTGCCTGGAACTAGGAACACACTTAAGAGGTGACTGGTAGCCGCAGGGGCAATAATGTCAGCGGGTTCAGTTTGGGGACCAGGGACAGTGAGTGGGCTGTGTGATTAGCCAGGGAGAGGGCAGAGAGTGTGGGCACTTGGAGGGTGAGTTGGGTTCTGGCGGGTGGAATGGACAGGGCCTGTGGTAGGCTGGATGGGGTACGGGAGAAGAGAAGGTTAGGGAGAGATTGTAAGGTTCATTCCTGCCCTGAGCAGCTGGTCTGGACCTCCTGGGGAGAGAGCTGAGAAACAAGGGTCAGGGAGGGAGGGGCCGGTGGTGGGGACACAGGGGCTGGGGTTGGGACACATCAGTCAAGCGAGGGATCCTGCAGTCCTGGCTAGGACTGGTGTAGTGGTAACAGGGCTCTCCTACCCTGGCCTTCGAGCCTCCCCCTGGCACGGCACACCCTTGGGTGGCTCCGTCCCCATTCCCTGCCCCAAATCTTCTCCCCCAAACCTGCCTGTCATTCCCCTTCAAACGCTTTCCCACTCAATCACCAAAGGAGGTTCCAATCCCTTCCAGGTGCTAGGCAAGATGAGAAATCGAACTTCAGCAGGTCGGGAAGCAGCGGTAGCTCGGGATCAGCAAACACCATTAGCAACCAGTTTTGTTCTATACTCCACTGTGAGGAGGCACACGGCCCGCAGTGAGGAAAGGCACTGCCGTGGGGCGTCCAATCGATCCAGTATTCACGTCTAACCCCCAGGCTCCCATGGAAGGAGGGAGGATCGGGTGAAACCGCACCCTGTGAGCACTCACGCAGCCAGAATGCAGGACAGAGGCAAGAAGGGGAAAAAAGAAAAAAAAAAAAAAAGAAGATTAAAAAAAGAAAAAAGAAAAAGACATAACAAGTGGGAGGACCCTATTTAAATCCTGACTTGAACACTCCAAATGTTAAAAACAAAAACAAAAACAAGACAGCTCGGAAATCCCTGGAGAAATCTGAATCTGGATGGTATCGCACGGTGCCGAGAGGTATTAATTTTGCTAGTGGGGATAATGTTGGGTTTTTTTTTACAGGGTCCTTATTCTTTAGAAGACACACCTTGTGGTAATTCGGAGTGGCATTTCAGGACACACAATGTCTGGGATTCACCTGAAAAACCACAGCCTCTAAGACGAAACACTTAAAGTCACATCGAGTGCCATGAATATGGGGCTTCCTCCCATTCCTCTCTACTCATGTTTATTTATATGTTCTGTAATTAAAATAAAAGTGAAAGGAAACACGTTCCCTCTCCCACGCAAGCATACGTGGAGGAGGCAATGAGTGCAGGGTCAGGGGGTTCCCCAGAACACTCTAGTCCTGCTTCAAGCATTCACTGCCACTTCTCTAGAGGCAGCGAGGAGACAAAGACAAACATCTTAGCAAGATATCCACGTGTGAGATGCAGAGCAAGCCCGCAAATGGATTTCCATTTTTTCATTTTAATTTTGGAGAGGGATGAAGAGTAAAATACAATCTGAGAATACTTTGCACTTCAATTCCGTTCTATTAAGCGATTTAGAGGAAGGTCTAATGTTCTCTGAGTGAAAGCCTCCATCTCTCTGCTCCCCCTCTGCTCCCTCTATGGAGTAGAAACGAGCTCTCATAATATGCTGCTTCTCCCCTGTCCATGCTGTCACCACATCAAGTCCAGGCCACAGAGGCTGGGCCCCCAAGCCTCACCTTGTCCTGCAGAGAGATTTGGGGAGCTCCAGTCCCCCATCTCACCCTCCTGATGTCTAAAGTGGGGACAATGGCACCACTAGCTTGTGGTGATGCTCCTGTGTCCGTGCTTGGTAAATAAAAGCTAGGTGACTGCTTGGTGATAGTTATTGGCTGTGGACCATGTTTCTGACCTTGATCGAGTAACTCCATATTTGCTAAGTGTTTTTTCTGCCAGGTCCCTGTAAGTCATGGGGAGGAACGGGCAGAAATCTTCCAGACTCTCTTACAGAAGGGAGGTCAGTAACACCCAAGTGAAATGGGGATTTACCAACACTTTTCGAAGGGTCTGGCTGACAGCCAACTCTTAAGAGAAAAGACCCTTACCCCTCTGCTTCCTCCAACCCCTCACACACTGACCCCTCCCTATTTCTCTGATTCAAGCCCTAGTGCCCTTCAAGACCACATCAAATCCCCATGACCCCAAATTCTGAAGCGCCCTTGACTCATGAAGGGGTCTCTGTGTCTTCTGCTTTGTGATGGCAAGTTCATGGGCTTCTGGTCTCTTCTGCCTTCTTGAGCTATGACCAAAATGGGCTATTTATGTTTCCAGAGGTGTCTGAAAGCTTAGACTTCTACTACCTGTTTCTAAGCTCTCCATCACAATGGTTCTCCCAGAATTACTTGCTAAGTTGTTTCAAGGAAAGAAGGCTTTCTTAAAACCAAGAAGTTTGAAGGCTGTGGTCATACTGAAGTGTTTACCTTCCCATACACACAAAGATGTTTTACCCTCGTTAAGCCTCAGGATCGGATGTTCTCCTTGAAGACAAGGGGCCTTTCCCTTTAACCTTGAATGGAAGTCACAATTCACAAGCTGGGTGTACACTATGTGCACGTGGGCAGAACCCATCTTCCACACTGAGTTTCTACCAAAGAACCGAGAAATAAGGCACAAGATGGCATTCTCCGCATAAACCTATAAAGACAAATGTTAAGGACAGTGCAGAGATAAACAGAAGTCACCTTAAAGAGAACAAAGGGTCTTCTGGCCAACATGCAGACCCCAGCTTCAGGTAAAGAAATGGACACAGCTGCAGAAAGAGTGAATCGACCAGAAGGCATGCTGGTCACGCAGAAGCCAGGCCTGCCCACGGGGCTCATACCCCCTACCATTGCATAACCACGGAGTCCCTTTGCTGAGATGGCAGATGTTCTCATCTGCCTCCTGAATGTGATCTGAATTCCAGTGTACACCAGCCTTCAGGGCAAAAACATCTTGATCAGCAAACGTGAGCATTCGCTTCATCTTACTGTCTCCACTAAGAAGTAGATTATCAGCTGCATTCTTATTTTCATTCGTAAGTGTAGCATAAGATGGCTTAATATTAGTTCATTGGAGCCTGATTAAAATAATAATAATAAAGCCAATGTCATAGCCCGAAACACTGAGGATCAGACTCTGGAATGTGGTAAGTCTTCCACGTACAACCAGCCTAGGGGGCGGTCCATCCCTCCTCCTGCTATCTCTAGGGCTCCTCTACAGACAAACATTTATTTGTGGCCAGGAATTTTAACTTACGTCACACTCACGGGTCATCTGGTCAACCCACAACAGTCCTCCCTGCCATCCACTGTCATCGCCCTGGTCCCCAGTCCTACCTCACCCGTGTCTGCTGCTATCCAACCTTTTTTCCATTCTCAGTGGTGCCCTGTCTCTTCCGATGGCCTTCTATCTGGTCTGTCTGCCTCCAGCGTCACAGTCTCCTCTCATCCAGTCTGTGCCCAATGCTCGCTTAACCTTGTCAACACGCTTGTTTGGTCCCCCCCATCCACAGAGGCGGCGAGACTCCTTAGCTGAGTCCTACTGCGTGGCCCACCCCAGCTCTTCCTCTTCATCCTACCACACACCTTGAGCTAAAGTCAAGTTTCTGGAACCACCTAGAACTCTATACCTACCCCCAAGGTCTGGCCTCTTCCTCAAGCTCATCTCTTGGCCCAAAAGCCCTTCCTTTCCATGGCATGTCAAAAGCTTCTCTGTTGACGGGTCTCAGCTCAAAGGAGATCTATCTGGGAAGTTTCTCTTGATGCCCCCCCACCGCCCCGCAAGCCCCTTCCATTACAAGTAACTTGTCTCTTCCAAATTCCCCTATTTAGGGATTCTGTTCTGAAGTACACTGAAGTCCCATAGACCTGCCTTGAAATCTCATTCCATCGCTCTCCCGCTTTGTAACATCTGCCTATTACTCTACCTCTCTGGCTTTCAGATTTCTCTGTGAAAAAGGAATGATATACTGTCACTCGAAAAATTGCAGTGAACATTAAATAAGACGAATGTTTGCAAAAAAACCTCCAGGTAGTCGTGGTGATGGTCAGCTCGATTCTCTTCTTTCTCACGTTCTGGAGGCTTCCCAGGTAGATATTCACCCCCCAGAGAGCACATGTTCCCTCGGGGGAGGGTGGAGCCTTGCCCATTTGGTTGCTTTGCTGCCTGAAGCACACAGAATAGGGCTTGTGCAGACAAGTATTTGTCATTCGCCAACCTGGGTGAGGTGTGAGTTTCAGGTAAGAGGAAATTCACGAAGATCCAGATTATGTCAAAAAATCAGTCGAGGGTGGTAGGGTCCTCTAGCCCAGTACATTTTTTTTTTAAAGTAACATTAAGAAATTGCTAATCACGTTAAGAGCATTTAAAGCAAATTTTAAAAACTACTTAAGATAAATACCTGCTCTTAATTTTCATCTATTTGCTGCCTCCTCTCACCTCCCCTCATTGAGATATAATTAGGCCCATTTCATAACTCCGATATAATTAGGCCCATTTTCATAACTCCAAAAATACATAAATTGTAATTCTGAAAAGGATACAAAAAATTAAGATGCTAAAATATACACAATTCTCAAAATAATTTGTAGGGCCATATGAGGAAGAAAACATTCTGGAATTGTTTTTTAAAACACCTTCTTTTGGGGCACCTGGCTGGCTCAGCGGGAGGGGCATGCGACTCTTGATCTTGAGGTATTGAGTTTGAGCCCCACTTTTGGTGCAGAGATTAAACCAAAACCAAAACAACAACAACAACAACAAAAAAAAAACAAAAAACAAAAACCTTTCTTCACATGAGTCACTCCT